>NC_043705.1:144768618-144824310 GCF_006229205.1 Suricata suricatta
TGGTGACCTCTTTCACTGTAATATTCACATTCTTTTTCTTTCCACGACCCCCCCCCCCAGATCGGAGAACCGTGAGTTCTGTCTTTACTCTTTGCGTCTCCCTCTCCTGCCCCCTTTTTCTCTCCCTCCCTCAGGAAAAGGACCCGCCAGGATTCTCTGCCCTGCCGGTCTGGGCGGAGGAAACAGGTACCGCCGCTCGTCCCCAATTGTTGTAACCCGATGGCCGGGCCCCCCAACTGTCAGGCTATTGGCAGCTGTTCAGAATTAAGTATGAATTCTCATATTGCTCCACTTTCCTCCCATATGAAGTCACAGCTCTACTCATTGGGAAGATTTTCTTTTTCTACTGTGTATTTTGGACATTCCAGAATGTCACTGGTGTGGCTGACATTTGTTTTCAGCTTGCATTCATGTCCTAAGCCATCCCATCCTCCAGCTGGTCCTGGGGGTATGAAGGCACTGGGGTAAGGGTGCTCCTGGTCATGCAACCCACACATGCCTTCTGGTCCTGCTTGGCTTCATCCTGGATGTTACCCTCACATTTTACAGCAAACTGTCACGGTACTGCTATAAGTTTCCAGTGTGGTAGGGGTGACAGAACCCTACTTAAAAGGTGCAGTCAGGATTCACAGTCTCTTTCTTCCCCATGGCCAAGCGGTCCATCTACCAGAGCCCAGTAATAGAATAGGAGCTCTCGCAAGAGGCATATCACTTTCTGTTGAAGATGCTATTGCTTAAGAATCTCAGGGTCATATGCTGTGATTCTCCTGCCAGGGCTTTCCGTAAACATGCACTACTGCTGACTCCAACCCATAGTGTCTTCTGTGTCATAGGGTCTAAGTGTAAGGGCTGCTTGGACCACAGTCTGATCTTCCAAAAATACCATTTCTGATCTGATTTGCCACTACTCAAAGCAATCAACTCTGTATGTCACCCAACATGTGGGTCACATTGACATTCTTGGGTGTGGAAAGCATTGTTTTCAGAACCCACAAAGTTTACAGTGCATGATGCTTCTTTTTTGTAATCGGAGTGTCCTGCCCACTGTCCAGTCTGTATGGTCAGGCATGCAGTGGACCAGTGTGACAGTCTTTAGGTATGCTGCCATTCTGAGGCCTGTGCAGCTGAGGATAGGTAAGTAGAGATGAGCACCGAGTCTGCTGTGGTAGCCTGTTTCCCTCTTGACCTTTCTCTTTGCAGCATCTTCTGGCTGCTCAGAGACTTTCCTTGGAGGCACCATCAGAATAAGATGTCTCAGAGACAGGAGAAAAGGGTCCATCCCAGGCCTGGAAGTTCTCCCCACTCTGAGCCCTGGGGTATTCTTAACTGATTCTGTTGGAGATAGAAAGTTCCTGTTGTGAGCCACAGTCTCAGGGCTGGGTAAGCCTACCTGTCCGTTAAGATTGTGCTCTATCGGAACACACTGATGATGTGCTGACCCCTGTGCACATTTCTGACTCCTTCCCTAGAGGTCCCTGTGTGTGCTGTTATTCCCATCTCATCTCTTTGGAGTCTCCAGAGCCAAGTCTGAAAGAAGGAACGTAAAACCTTATTGTCTTGTGTGATCTCTTTGCCTTTCTGCCTTAACAGTCTCATTTCTCTGGACCTCATAAGAATGCTGGACCAACTGAGGCAGGACCAGAAAGTACAGAAAAGAAAGCTGAAAGATTACTATTATAAATGCTTAAAATGTCACAAAAAATGCCCCCATGGTGATGGTGACCACAGAAGTCACCCCTCGTGTCCAAGTCAGGCTTAACCCAGGTGACTCGGTCCTGGTGGCTTGTTCCGTGGAATGTGTTCTCGGAGCCAAGGCCTTGACTTCTCAGAGTTGGTCTGGCCTTGACGCCCAATACACACACTGTGTTCCATGAGGAGCGTCTCAGGATTTCTGTCACTTTGTTTTCTGTACAGTCGTGGTCCAGTCTCTCTTATCTTCCACTTTAATAGAGACCACAGCCTAAGGGCCTACAGGCTGTAGGAACAAACAATAGAAGAATAAAGGCTCAGGGAGGTCTATAATGCATATCTAATTTCAACCCTTGGGGTTAGTTCTGCCTCTGAATAGAGCCCTCCTCTGCTAATAGATTTAAAGGGGCCAATTGAGCCATATTTTATGTTCATTAGCAGGCCCTGGACCAATGTAGTCAAACTACATTTTCTTTGCTCAAAGACCTTTATTTGACACTTACTGGCCGCTTGATGACTGACTTCATTAACGTGAGTTTCGTTAGTCAGTCACATATTATCATCTTAACCCTCTCCCCCAACTCCCTCCATATTTTATAGCCATGTGAAAGAAAAGACACTGTGTGCTACCCTTTCCACATCCACCAGGTACACGCAGGCCGTCCCCTCACAGAGAAGCCACGTCAGGTCCTGGGTGAGGGCTGGCATTTTCATGTAAATGGCAAGTTTTATATCAATGTCAGATTAGCCACGAGGTTGTTGAAACACTGAAACCTTCCCACCAGTTGACAAGACAGGTTTTCCAGGAAGAAGGCGACATTTCTGAGACATCCCTATCTGGAGGTTTTGATGTATTAGTTGATCTTTCCCCTGATGGCTAGCAATACAGACAGTCTTGCTGGTATTTTAAAAGTGATTTTTTTCAAGTTATCTGTTTTCTTGCTCTCTCCTTTTTGCCTCAGAATGATTCTGTTACCAAATTACCTATTCCAATCTTAGTATTCACAGGCTGGGCCAATGGAAATGGAAGCCTGTGTGAGGATGTCCTCACTGCAGAGGGGCGGCCATGCATTGTGTACATGGAGCCCATTGTACAGCCGGAAAATTCTCTGAGGCCAACGGCAGCTCCTTTTCTCAGTCATCCTCACTATCTGAGTGCTAAAAAGGTGATCCAGAAGTTGCATGCATTTCCGGTTTATTCTTGAGAAGACGGTGGGCTCTGTGAAGAGATGCAATGTGAAGGTGGAAAGAGTAACATCCTGGTAGTTTTTTAATAAAAGGCCACAGTGTCTGGATTAATTCCTCCCCAAAAGAGGAAGAAGCATGATTCCTCTTGGGTAGTTTGGATACAGATGTCGTGTGCAGAGCACATATACACAGGGCACATATGCACAGGACGTGTGTCCAATGCCCAGCTCTGGCTTCTGACCCCTTCTCCCCTCTGGACTCCAACCCCTACATCCAAGGCCTGATAGGTGTGCCCTGCTGGTCTGCTCATTGTCCCATGTTGTCATTTTCCTCAGAGTGCAGGAAAGCCTGACTGCACTAATTCCAACACGAATAATAAAGATAGCACTGATAATATGACTGTCTCCCATGTGCCCCAAATCCTTTCTCCCCTTCACCTTATAGCCCAGGTGACTTGTGGGAGATAGGAGCCTACTGTCCACCAGGTGGTTCTAAAACTCTTATCCTGGTTATTGCTGCTTTTCGTGGTTACTCCTCAATGTGAGTTCCAAAAACAACACCCACTACCCCTGCTGCCTTCATTAATTCCATTTTCAGCTCAAGTCATGTTATAGGTCGTTCCCTGAACATGGTCTATGGGTTTCTATGCTGTTGCACCTTCAGCTCCTTCTTGTCTAAATCCTGCACATTGTATACCGCCCAGTCCAATACCCTCTTCCAGAAACACCTTAGCTCTTGTCAGAGAGTAGACACACCTTTCCTTGTAAATTTCATCATTTCAATGTGCATGTGAACCACTTGGTCATAGAGATCATGTTTTTCTATGTCTTTCCTCTTGTGTGAACTCCCCCTGCCCCACCACAGTATGCCTGTACACATGGATGAAAGAATAAATTAGGATGATTGGTATTTTTAAGAGATTGAAGGTTAAGAGAAGAATCTATCTCTACTGCATGTCTGAATCTGTACTGTTATCAAATGTAACCTGACGTCACTGAGGAGTCAGATGCCATTGTTTCATCTGTGGGTTCCTATCCTGGCTTCAGAGGGTTAATCTGAACGTGTGTGTGTGTGTGTGTGTGTGTGTGTGTGTGTGTGTGTGTCTATATTGAGTGCCTTTGAACAGCTACGGTACGGAAAGCCCCTGAAAGGCAGCTACCAGGTGCCGTGAGGCTGACTGTCAGGGCCAGACAGGTGGGGACTATGCTTTACAACCTAAAATGGCTAAGTTTTAAGGAAGATATATAATGTGTAAGCATCTAAGTGCCCAACTGAAAATAACAGATACAATAGGAGTTAACATTTACATTAAAGTACCAGCATGGAGCAAGTAATCAGTGGAGAAAACATTTGAGCTGCCCCATACTTCAGCCTGAGTGATTATTCAGGCAAATATTCTGAGCCTGCATTTGAAAGCTGTTCTGAATAAATTGTGTTTTGATAAGTATTTGCCTTGAATACCAAGTTTCCTCCCTTAAACCAACACAAAGTGAGGACCGCCGAGTGACACGAGAGGAGAAAACTGATTAACAGGGACCGCCATTCCTAAGCCGTTGTTTGTGATGTCTTGCCCACATTTCCACCAGTGTGGTGTGCGGAGGAAAAGCCTGCGCAGCTGACTGGTGGGTGAGTCTCCAAGAAGGTCAAATGCAGTTTATAAAATACTCAGGGACTCGAGGGTCGAATGTACTCAAAGTTCCCATCACACATTAGATTAGGATTTCAATCTAAGAAAATGTGAAATGCACTTCAGAGTTAGTTTTGCAGATTCTGTAGGGTTTGATCTGCATCTGTGCAATATTTGGTGAACCAAGGACATGCGGCATCATGCCCTTGTGTCTCCCGTGTGTGGGTGCTCACACATCAGGAAGCGTGGGTGGGAGGAAGCAGTGGAACCTGAGAGGCACCACATGCCTGGACTCCAGTTCGTCTTCACAGAATCTTTTGTGTAACACATTGCACTTCTCAGCCATAAGCAGATGTCTTTTCTGGGATGCCAGAACGAAATGAGGCCAACTAGGCTCTAGAACGATTCCGGATCGTGGGCCGGTTCTTGAGTTTGCTGCTTCTCATTCAGGGCCAGACCCCCTTCCAAGATATTTGGACATTGACAGCTTAGGTCTCCAATTTATTATGGATTTTCAAATCAGAGGTGATATTTGTTTCTCTCGATTGAATTAAAAAGAGACAACTTCCCCAGTGGGAATTTGTTTAATCGAACAGAGTCATAACATAATAGTCACAGGATTGATTACCTATAATTGTGGGTAATTTTGGTCGATCCTGAGAAGTCTACAAAGCATCTTTCACTCCATGAGCCCCCTCGTCTGTGTCAAAGCTGGCCAAGTTTAACATTGAGTGGAGAGTTTTAATTATTAAGCCTGTGGAGGTGCTGCTGTAAAACTCTTGCTAGTCAATTGTAACTCAGTTTTACTCACTTATTGATCATCTGCTATAGCCTAATGCTCTAACTTAATACACTCTAATACTGAACATCTATTACGCTACTTGTCTCACTGGATTCTACGAGCCGTGGGTGACCTGAGGACACGCCATGTGTGAGGCAGCTGACATGCCACACACCATGCCAGTAGAGAACAATGACATGGAGAAAGTGCAATGTCAGTGCAGGGGGAAGGTCATAGTCCAGTTGGTGAAGAAACAACAGAAAGGGATCCTTGGGTGCCTGGGTGGCTTCGTCAGTTGAGAGTCTGACTTTGGCTCAGGTCATGATCTCACAGTTCATGACTTTGAGTCCCGGTTGGGATCTTCTGCCCTGCTCTCTTTCTACCCCTCCCCAACCCATGCATGTGCACTCTCTCTCTCTCTCTCTCTCTCTCTCTCTCTCTCTCTCTCTCAAAAATAAATAAATAAATAAATAAATAAATAAATAAATAAATAATAAAGCAAATCCTTAATATTTCAAAGCTCTTTCTTAAATGTCTACTTTTTTCAAAAAATTAAGTTTATTTATATTCAGAGAGAGAGAAGGAGATTGAGCAGGGGAGGAGAAAGAGACAGAGAGAGGAGAGAAGAGAGAGAGAGAGAGAGAGAGAATCCCAAGCAGGCTGTGCACTTTCAGCATGTAACCTGTCATAGGGCTCAAACTCATGAACATGAGATCATGACTTGAGCTGAAATCAAGAGTTAGATGCTCAACCAACTGAGCCACCCAGGTGCCCCATTTTTAAAATGATGCTGCTTCCAAACTGCCCCTGGATTTGCCTGTCATTGGAGCGTCTATTGAAGATTTGCATGGGCAGAGGTCCCCACGGTATTGTTTACGTGTATCGTGAAGTCTTTGATGCATAACTTTGCGTTCTTGTTTCCTATGCTCTTTACCACTGGGGCTTGTGCTCAATTATGCGATGTTACTATTTTCCATTTTGTTGACTGTGTGACAGAGACCAACTAGATGCTCACTAGCCTCCTGGGCCCCCAAGGGTGCTTTGTTTCTCAGATGCTTTTTCAGTTGAGGGCCATGGGACAGTCATTGTGTCAAAGGGATGTGGGCACTTTGTGCCATCCAGGGCCTGGCCCCTAACTGTTTATGAGATCATCAGTCCCTTTAGAGATTACCCAGGGAATCTACACCAGATACCAAGGTTCTGAATGTGAAGCGAGTCTTAACAAAGGGTTTTTCTCTCTTGAGCCATGTAGTTGAGCGTTTCAACACAGATGTCCTTCATGCTGGGGGACACAATAAAAAAACAACCTGAGAGTTTAAATGTATCAGGATTAAAAGGAGACTTGATTGAAGGGAAAAGTAACCTATGATACACAAAACCATCTTCCATCAGAGTTCAGGGGCAAAAGCAATGGATGTTGTAACAACATTGAGATAGATGAAATGTTTGGATTTCTTACGCAACACTGAAGTTATTCATTGGGCATAGCCCAATGTGTTAGATATCTCCACCTTACAATGTATCAAGTTCAGTTCTATTCCCACACCCCCTTTCAAATTTATTGATAAATTCACTTAAGCAGATGTACAGTCACATTACTGTGCCAGTGCATTTCATGCTACAGACTAGCTAGCTGGTAATGCTGGCTGTGTTTTCTTGCTTGGGTTAATAATCTACATTGCAACCACTCTTTTTCCAAAAGCACTGGTTTTAATACTTTTGTTATTGATGATGCTATTTTACTGTAAATTCTGTCTTTAAATAAATTATATGGAAGTCAGAAAAATAAACTAGATAGAATCCGAGCCACCCCGAGGAAGCTGTGTGGAGGGCTGGAAAGATTACAGCAACAGCATTCCTGCCCTGCGTTCATTCATCACCTGTTGATCATAGGGCCCCAGAGCAGGACTGGCAGAAGGTGGACTTTCAATCAGAATTGTATTTTAATAACTTCTTGATTTCAAATTAACGTGACTGTTTCCATCCAGCACCAGGCCTACACACAGAAGAGGTCGCTTCTAGTTTTTATACCCATCACTGTAATCATGAGTGATGTTTTAATCTGTGGGGACCGTATCATTTGGCCAGACAAGCTTCTGCTTGCAGAAATGCACTGACGAACTCTCCAGCATCGGAATTTCTCTATCTTGAACTCATGTATAATTCCCTAAATATGTCTTGCTATCAAAAGTTAAAGATATTATCCTATCAGTCCGTGTGCTAAAATCGAGCCAAAAGCAAGTATTTGCATTTTCTGCAAGGGAGCATGCAGCCTTCACACCGGACTCAAACCCAAACAGGGTAGGTTACACACGTAAATGGCGCTGTCCGTGGTCCTCACTTGCATATGCATATTGCCAGTAACACTCATAATTGTATCAACAAAACAGTGCAGCCCCTATCAGCCCTTCAGACTTGCACCCTGACGAGGCATTCACGCCACGGCCCCCTGTCAATCTTCTACTCTGCTTTCCCTAAGTGCGGTGTATCTGTATTCCATATGCAAATTCTCCAGTGAATGATTTTCCTGTTTTGTAAGCTAGGCTGCACCTGTAACATGTGGGATTGAGTTAAAAATGACAAGCAGACAAGCACAGGCACATTATCTTGACAAACTCAGCCTCCGAAAATTACCCTGGGCCTGAATTATTAAAATAACAAGGAATATTTCACTCAGCTGTGCAGAAATGATCCTAATTGTCCACTTTAGCCAAATCCTTTCAGTCTCTGAGATCGGTCAATTTACATTGGTGGCTTGCAAATTCCTCAACTCCCATTAGAGGTGAGCACAGCAGCAGCCCAATGCACCCTCATTTATTTTAATAACCTGCCAAGCAGACATGAAAATGTTAACATTGGGAGGCTATAACATGACAGGATCCCGACTTGTCAGAGCCACATTATAATCTAGTTAAAATACTTTCTTTCTCCCTTTCATGTCTTCTCAGGTAAGTGGGGAACTAATTGTCAAATTACTAATTTTGTTGGCATTAATATCAATACCAAGACAAGAGGAGCATGAACTGTTGAGTGAGAGGTTTTTCTTTTCCACCTTCTGCTGCTGATGGGGAAATTACCCTGCAATCAAGTAAAGAATTAAATTTGTATGATCTTTGAGCTATTTGGCACTAACCCATTCTTGCAAACGCTGTTTGTTAATACCGTCAGCAGAACCATTTTACATCCTCTGGCCTGTTTGTGGTTCTCGGTGTGCAGGACATCACGATAATGAATAAACATTAAGCATTAACTATGTTCTACATTTCGTACAAGCACTCAGTGTGGCATGGAACAGTATGTGCTCAAGGACTTGGATTTAAAGTCTTTATAAGTAAAGAACTTGCAACCTGGTTGTGATCCTAAATTCTAGATTGTTCCTACTGTTCTGGAAAAATTACTAATATCATCTATCCCCCTGCCTTCAAAAATGAGACTGGGTGACATTGGGCATGGTGATTTTAGATTCAATTCATTTTAGATTCAATACCAACAACATGAACCATGAATGAAATAATGGATTAACTGGATTCACTTAAAAAATCTGTCCTGGGAAAATCAGTGTCAGGAGAATGAAAAACATGCCACAGGCTGGGAGAGAATACTGGTGAGGGACACATCTGATAAAGAACTCTTATCCACACTATACAAAGAACTCTTAAAACTCAACAGTAGGAAAACAAGCAACCCAATCAAACAATGGGTCAAAGATCTTAACAGATACTTCACCAAGGAAAATATAGAGATGGCAAATAAGCATGTGAAAAGATGGTCCATCTCATATGTCATCATGAAGTGCAAATTCAAGCAATGAGATACAATTGCACACCTATTAGCATGGCCCAAACCATATGATTCAGCAATCGCATGTCTTGGTATTTACCCAAATGATTCAAAAACTTATGTCCACACAAAATCCTGCACATTGATATTTATAGAAGTTTTTTTTTTCATAGATTCCAAAATTTGGAAGCATCCAAGCTGTTCTTCAGTAGGTGAATGGATAAAGTGTGATCCATCCAGAAAATAGAATATTATTCAGCACTAAAAAGGAATGAACCAACAAACCATGAAAAGAGATGGAGGAAACTTGAATGCATATTACTATGTGAAAGAAGCCAGTCTGAAAGGTCTACATACTGTATGATTCCAACTCCATCTTGAGAAAGCAATACTATGGAGACATCAAAAGGATCAGTGGTTCGAGGGTGAGGCAGTGGGAAAGAGATGATTAGGTAGAGTAGAGGATGTTTAAGGCAGTGAAAATACTCTGCATGATCCTATATGATCAATATACCTCATTATACACTTGTCCAAGCCCACGTAATGCATGACACCAAGAACAGAGTAGTGTAAGCTATGGATTGTGGGTGATAATAATGTGTCGGTGTTGGTTTGACAACTGTAACAAATGTACCACTATGGCGTGGATGCAGATAACAGAGTAGGCTGTGCATGTGTAGGGGCAGGATTTATAGTGGAAATCTCTGTACCTTCCTCCTAATTTTGCTGTCGACCTAAAATTGCTCTAAAAGTATAAAAACAAAGTCTTTTTTAAAAGGTCCCATATCTTAACAAAAAAAGAAAACAAAACAAAAAAAAGAACATTTGGAAACTCAATGAACCACTAGATGATCCAGTTTAATAGACGTTGAGTCCATAAGCTCTCTCTGTACGCTCATCTTCTATCACCATCTTGCAGAAAATGTAGGGTCAGGTCCCCACATCCTTCCTGGAAGTTATGTTTCAGGCCTTGGTAATCCTGTACCTGTTGTTCTCTCTGCATGGAAGATCCTCATCTCCTCCATCTGGACCATCTATTGAGACCCTGCCCAAATCTCTTCGTCTGAAAACTTTCCTGACCTGCTCTCCTCTCTGCTGCATAGTCATTTGATCAACAGCTGGGCTACATTGCTGGCATAGTGCTTTTGGTGGTTTGATTCCCTCTGTGTCTGTGTGCACACACTAAATCAATGCCATCAAGGTAGGGAGCATGTTTCAGTCATGCCTGTATCTCAGTAGAAACATAATAGAGGCATTATCATATCGCTAAAAACTATACAAGGAAAAGAACGCTATGAACACAGTCACAGAAACTCAAAAGTTGTTCCTCTACCACCAAGCCTCTGAAAGAACTTCCACTGCTGTGTTGGACCAGATGTCTTCAAACTCCCTCTGGGGAGCAGGTTGTTTAGATAGCCATGCGGTCTTTGTTTGCTGCAGAATTCCATCTAAAAACTCCTTCCTTTCCACTCCAAACCATACAGGCAGGGACCACACAGCCCCAGCCTCTTCACATCCCTTTGATCACAAAGAGGAAACTCAGGACCCATGCCCTCGGCCTGCAGCCAGTCTTAGACTGGGGGAGCGCATTGTTTGTGTCCGTGTTCTCCCTGAAAGCTGAGATGTCTGCTTGTTTATTGTTTGTTGTTGTTATTGTTGTTCTTTGTGTTAGGCTTTGTGGGGGGAAAATTCTTTCTAAAATTCATATATATGCAGGGACATTTTCTCAGTCAAGTAAATGAATCAATATTTAATGGCATTTTAAAAGCAGTATTTGTCCATGATCATGTTGTAGAGTCTGTCACCTGGAAATTAAAACACCATAGTTGTGAGATTTTGAAGAGCACTTAACCTTTCGTGTGAGATGGGTCTCGGGAAGTAGGGAAAACTATAGACATTTTTAGAAAACAGAGAGTGGCCTTGAGGAAAAGGAGAACAGAAATGCATGTCACAGTCTGTTGACGGCAAATCTGCACTCCCGGGTGTAAGAAGTGTGAGAGGAAGGAGTTGATGGGGAATAACAACCAGTGGTTTCAAGGTCACAGCTGTCCATGGAGACAAGGTCACAGCTGTCCATGGAGACAAGGCTTACCACAGAGCAGGGGAGGATTCCAGCTGCTCCTGTCCATGCATTCACACTTCATCCTCTCAAATTATTCGTGCTACTGGAGATGGGATTGAAAAGTGGCTACTTCATCTGACCCGCTGCGCCTCAGCCCCTGGGTGCACACAGCACACAGGCCATCCGACATCTTTTTGGAGGCAAGTCTAAAGATGTGCCTCCTTTGCGCCAACATTTCCCTCCCAAATGCTCTGCCCAGAGAACACCACACAGGGTTTACTCCCAAGAGTGTGAAAACTCTCTGCCACTGCTGCTCCCTCCATTAGCCTGACAGAGGACTGCATCTTTTAGCAGAATACAGATGACCTGAGGAGCCATCTTACTGTTTATATCAGAAGCACAATGTACGAAGTTTTGCAAATAAAGTATAATCATTGGTTCAGGCTGTCATAACCATATACTGTAGGCAGAGCAAATGAAACTACAGAAATTTATTCCATCACTGTTGGGGAGGCTGGAAATGGGGACCAGAATGTCAGCAAGGTCAAGTTCTGGTGGCAGCCCTCCTCTTGGTTAGCAGTTGACAATCCACTCAAGGTGTCCTCACATGACAGAAAGAGAGGAAGCAAGATCTCTGGTGTCTCTTCTGAGGGCACTGATCCCATTGTGGGGTCCCACTCTCTTGACCTCATCTAACCTTAATTACCCTCCACAGACTTCACATTCTAACAGCATCACACAGTGGGGTTGGGCTCCAACCGATGACACAATTCAGTCCATGACTTTAACTAACTTTAATTAACTAATTAACTAACATTAATTCCAATATCAGTAGGTGCCAGGCAGGTATTTCTGGCAGCTGATCACGTTTGAAGGTAGAGTAAGTGATGAAGCAAGGTTGTGAAACTGTGTCTATGTAATTCCTCAGCTTTCTAAAAACTACATCTGTAGTAAAAGTAGTCATCTCCTTATCAGGTTAGATGTATAAACTGATTTTTTAATGGGATGGCCTTAAAGAGAAATATTGGGACATTGCTAAGCCCTCTCATTTCAAATACCAAATTTATTCAGCACATGTTTTCTGAACACCACTGTTCCAAATGCTAAGTGTCTGGAAAAAAACAGACAAAAATTCTTTCTCCCTCAGTATTTATTTTTAAGTTACAAGCAAAGGGGGCTTTTATGTAATATCCAAAATTAGATAAAAATACATTCAAGTGGGGATGCATGCTTCCGCCCAAGATGGATTTAACCTCTCCTGAGACCACAACAACAAATGGACAAAGTAGGTAAAGCAACCATTGAAAAAAAAGTTTTTAACATTTATTTATTGTTGAGAGACAGAGCATGAGCAGGTGAGGGACAGAGAGAGGGAGACACAGAATCCGAAGCAGGCTCCAGGCTCTGAGCTGTCAGCACAGAACTTGACATGGGGTTCAAACTCATGAACCATGAGACCATGACTTGAGCCAAAGTCAGACGCTCAACCAACTGAGCCACCCAGGCATCCATAGAAAGAAATCATTTTTAAGACACTGGACAACAGGCAACACAGAACAGTGATTCCTGAGGGCTAGAAACAAATAAAGCAAGTCCAGTGACTGCCATAAGAATTTCCAGACCATGGTTCAGGGAAAGGGAACCCAGAGGAACATGGTGGGCCCCTGAGTTGAACAGAAGGACCTGCAAGTCTAGTAAAATCAAGACAGATAGAATTTATTTGCAGAATCCTCAGAGGAGAGAGCGTCCAGAACTTTGGATCTGCAAATGACGTCCTCACATATTCAGAAGTGTTGATCCCTGCCTCTGGGTGAAGAGACTATAAGAAGAGGAAAGAACGACATGAAAGGTTTAGAAGGAAAAGCGCCAGACACCCGAACAGGGTGAGGAATACTCCCTGTTCCCACAGACAGACTGTGAAATCTCCTCATTCAGAGGGCATGAGGTAGAGTAACAAAAGGATGCTACCTTTAAAATGGAGAAAATGTAGCTCTTCACACAGTGCTGCTCTGGGCCATCCCAGCAAATCTTTAAACCGAGACCTGAATAAAATCCAAGGATTTACAAGATATTTGCAAAAAGGGAACTTAAAAAATTAGAAGAATACAAGAATATTCAGGAACTTAAGAAAAAGGTAAGATATGCATGTGTGATATCAGTGTGCAAAGAAGCAGGAAAATACAACCCATTTAATCCATTAAAACTAACCCAGAATTAAGAAAGATGTTAGAATTATCAGGAAAAAAATTTAGAAAGTTATTATAGATTTGTGGTTTTAGCCACAAAATGTAGAGTTTGGAAGTTGTCATACCAGTCTTTATACCAACAAAACAGTTGAACAAACAAAAATGTAGCTATTTTCCTGGACCCATCAGGGAACATGGGTTTCTGGGCAAGCCAGCACTGTGAGATCCAGACAGGAGAAAAATCCGAGAGTCAAAGCTGGGATCCACTGACCTGGGGCAGCAAGTGTTGGAGTCATAAACTGGTAGGAAAGCTTAGTAGAAATGTTGACAAACCGCTGAGACTGGGCGAAGCTACAGAGAGGGCACCCCTTGCCTGGGTCTCGCATCTGGGGTCTCTTCCAGGTCCTTACAGTGAGGATCTTTCTCAGCTCGTTGGCAAGGGGAAGAAAGGAATAATCAATCCCTATGAAGTTATCCCTGGGCTTTGGGATGAAAAAATGTCCTGCTTTCCATGGAAAAGGACCCAAGAGAGCCTCTCTAACCTGGACGAAGCATATCTGCAAAGAAAACTTCAGGAGCTAGGTTGGCTTCAAGCAATGCCGATCTCAAATCAAGGAAAAGGACCAGGGATAAAGAGTATTATTGTGTAATGATGAAGGGGCCAGTTTTTCAAAGCAAGGCAACAACCCTTGTATGTGCAGAGCTAACAACAGACTCAAGATCTGTGAAACAAAAACAGATCATCCTGAACAAATAGAAACTTGACTGGCATAGTTGGAGACTTTGATGTCTCCCTTTCAGTCTTTGATAGATTAAGCAGAAAACAACTCACACAAACAAACAAGGAAGAAGGCGGTAAGGGCAGAGTTGACCTGAGCGACAGTATCAACTCCCTGGTGTGACTGACATTTCCAGACTACCTCATCCCAAATAGCAGAGTGCACATTCTTATCAAGTTTTCATGGACCTTTCACCAAAATAGACCATATTCTGTCAGCAAATTATACCTTAACAAATTTAAGACAATAGACATAATACGAATTATGTTCCCCGAACACAATGAGATTAGGCTAGGAGTCAGCAATCAAAAGATAGCTGGAGATTACTGAATACTGGAGAGGAACCATGGACTGAAGGGGGAGGGGGAAATCATTGAAATGGAAAACTGGAAAACTATTGGAAAAAAATAATGAGATGAAAATTTTGTTTTTTGAAAAAAATTGGCCAAATTTATAAACCCCCATCCAAGCCAGGTCAGTTGCAAATAATCTAAATATGAGACAGTTACAAATATCAGAAATTAAACAGTAGTTGCCACATCTTCATTTTTCACTAAAGTTAACTCAGAATAGGTCATAGACCTACATGTGAAATACAGAACTGAAACCTCCAGGACAAAAACATTCTAGAAGAAAATGTTGTGACTTTGGTGAGGTAATGAGATTTTAGATATAACATAAAAAGTGTAATCCATGAAATACAATATTGATAAATTATAATTTATTAAAATGTGTTAAATGTCTCTGGCAAAAGACAGTGTAAAAGTAATGAAACAACAGGTCACAGAGCAATATGACACTATCTAACTTGAATTTAAAATCCTAGGAAGGAATAAAAGAAACAAGAAACAGTAAGCCACAGATGTAGAAAATGCTTGGGAAATACACTTCTGGTTATGAATTTGTGTCCAAAATATTTAGTAACTCTCAAAAGTAAAAAAAAAAAAAAAAGGTAAAAAAATATAAAGTGGATGAAATATCTGAACAGATGCTTTACCAAAGAAGTCACTTTTGGAAAATGCACATAGGAAAAGATGCTACACATCATTTGTTAGAAGAAATCCTTAAATCAGGATAGCAGAGGCACCTCTCCACACCTATTAGAGTGGCAATAAATAAAAATTAAACAGGAACCTGACAGTATCAATGGCTGGTAAGAATGCAGAGCGATGGGGACTGTCATTCATGCCTGGTGGGGAACAAAACCGTACGGCCAATTTGGAAGACAGTTCGGCGGTTTCTTACAAAGTTAGGCATGGTCTTCCCATGTGATCAAGTAATTCCTCTCCTAGGTATTTATTCAACTAACCTGGAATCTATACCATCACAATGGCTTCCATGCAGATCCTTATAGCACATTTATTCATAATCACCAGACTAGCAGCCATCAAGATGACTTTCCATGTGATAGCTAAGCAAACTATGAAGCATTATTAAACAATAAAAAGAAATGAGTTATCAAGCCATGAAGATACATGGAAGCATCTTAAATGTGTGAGATAAAGAAAGAGTCCAGGTTGGGGGCACCTGGGTGACTCAGCCTGTTGAACATCCAACTCTTGGTTTCGGTTTAGATCATGATCTCACTGTTTGTGAGTGTGAGCCCTGCATCAGGCTCTACACTGACAGTGCAGAGACTGCTTGAGATTCTCTCTCTCACCCTCTCTCTCTGTCTCTCCCCTGTCTCTGTCTGTCTGTCTGTCTGTCTCTGTCTCTCTCTCTCAAAATAAATAAATAAACTTAAAAGAAAAAGAAAGAAACTAGTCTGAAAAGGCTATATACTGTGATTCCAATTATATATATATTCTGGGAAAGGCAAACGTTTCAAGATAGTAGAAAGATCAATTGTCAGGAGGAGAAAGAGGGGATGAAGATTGAATAGCTAGAGTCCAGAGGGTATTTTAAGACATCGAAACAATTCTCTGTGATATTGTGATAGTACATGCATGCTGCTGTGCATTTGTCAAAGCTGAGGCCTTCAGAGAACAAAGAGTGAGCCTCAATATATACAAATTCATAAGAAATCATTTAGGTCTAAGAATCCCAGAATAGAACACAGAACATTGACAAAATAATCTGATTATATGACAGATGTACACAAAAACTTCATTGAGTGGGGTCAGGGAAATAGTGCTGACCTAGTTAACTTGAAAATGATTGGAGCCTGAAAAAGCACAAGCAAACGTACCTAAGCACAGCATGCTGGCTGATAGAATTGTTTCCATGGGTGAGGATTAGCAATTCTCATACGATTGTAGATACACTGGAATCGCACACTTAGATAAATGAGGGATGTCTGGAATGTGTGCTTTCCACCATAGGAGGAAGACCTCACAGGTCAGCAATGCAAATGACCAGAAAGGGTAAGAGCTACAGACTTCAAAATGAACTAAAATAGAGCCAACTTTTAAGAAAAGAAGAGAGAAGACAGAAATGACCCTTACCTGGAATAAGAGCACATCACTCTAGATTTTCTGGATGTTAAAAGCATATTTAGATAAAGATCTGTAGGCATTAAAAATATCTGTCGCTGATAAATCAATATGACAAATATCTGTAGAGGATACATATTTAGCATTAACTAATTTACATCATTAAATATCACAACTTAGAGAAAATGGAAAAATTTATTGAAAGACACAGGCTATCATACCTACTCCAGATGTAATAGATAACCTAAGTAGCCCTATTAAAAATTAAATTTTACCTTAAAAATCTTTCTATGGAGAAAATTCCAGAGCCATGTGGCTTCACTGGTGAACATGTGACTTCCTTAAACATGTGGTATTTATAATACTTACTCAATGCAAAGTGTTCCTCAAAAATGAAGATGAGATAGTATTTTCCAATTCATTCTGTGAAGTCATTATTAGTCTGATTATAAAAGTAGACACAGTATAAAAGTGGAGAACTACATATTAAAATCTCTCTTGAAAATTGATACATAAATCACCGCATTATTGATAAATGAACTCCACAATATACTAAATGATAACACATCATTCCCATGTGGGGCTTCTTGTAGGGATTCAGGATGCTCCAACATTTAAAATCAATGTAATTCACAATATTAAAAAGCTAAATTAGAGAAACGATGTCATCTCAACAGGAACAGAAAACTCTGACAGTATTTAATACTCATTACTGATAAATACTCCCAGCAACTAGAAAGAGAAGGTAACATCTTGAACTTGAAATGCCACCTATAGAAATCTTACAGCTAACATCATACTTAATGTTGGGAAAATTAATGCTCTCTTTCTATAATCAGAAATAAGGTAACAGTGCCTGTTCTCACCACTTCTATTCAAAGTATGCTGGAAGTTTTAGCTAGCGCAATACTAATAAGAATCAAATAAATAAACAAAACATATGAATTGCAAAAACAAAAGTAAATCATCTTTCTTCTTAGAAATCAGGACTGTCCATGTAGAGTCTACAAAAAATAATGCAACTAGTGTTATCAAGGTAATCACATAAAAGGACCGTATACCAAAATCCATTGTGTTTTGACATTCTAGTCACAAGTCATCAGAAATTTAAAAAAATTAAAAATAGTATTATGACATTGTATAAGTGTGAAATTCTTAGAGATAAAATTTACAGAAGATTTGCAAGTCTTGTATACTGCAAACTCTAGTGAGAGAGATCAAGGAAGGCCTAACAAGATGAAGGTATACTTTGCTCATGGACTTGGGAGCCCTATGACATTTTAATATTGCTTAAATGTCATAGGTCATATTAAAATGTTAATTCTCCCCATAAGAATATATAGATTCAGTGTGATTCCAACCAACAGCCAGCTCACTGTTTTGTGCAAGTTGACAAACGAATTTTGAAGTTTATATACAACCAGCAATGTTCAAAAGGGAAGGAGAGTTGGAGAACACGTACTACGTAATCCCAATGCTGCTATGAAATTACATGAATTGAGATAATGTTGTGTGAGTTCAATTGTGGGTTGGTAGGTCAAGGGAACAGGATACAGAATTTAGAAATAAGACTACACATATGTGGACACTGATTTTCAAGAAAGGCATACAGGGAATCATGGAGATCACCTTGCCACAAATCTGTTCCAGCTATTGTGTACTGTTCTGGCCTAAATTGCATCCCCTGCAAATTCTGATGCTTAAGTCCAAACTGTAGAGCCTCAGAATGTGACTGCATTTGGAGTGAGGGTCTTTAGGGAGGTCATCAAGGTGAAGTGAGGTCACATGGGTGGGCTCTAAGCCTATGACCCGCGTTATTACAAGGAGAGGAAATCAGGACACATCTAATGTAGACCAAGTGGGGACCATGTGAGGACACAGGGAGCTGTCTGCGCACCAGGAAGAGAAGACCAGGAAGAAACAAAACCTGCAGACATGTTGGTCATGGACCTCCAGCCTCCAGAACTGTGGAAACATACATTTCTGTTGTCTAAGCCACTCACTCACTTTGCTAGGGTGGCATTAGCAAATGAATACAGATATTAATAGGAAAAAAATCAAAATGAAAACCAAACAAAAATCTCTCCACACTTCACATAATACACACAAATTAATTCTAAATAGATCAGAGATTCAAATGCAAAATGTACAACTAGAATGTGTATGGCAGAAAACAGGAGAAAAATCTTTGTGGTCTTGAGAGAAGACTTTTCTTACGAGATGTACTACCAAACACACTACAGGATGATATTCTTTTTGAAATTATTTTTTAAATTATTATTTATTTTTGAGAGACAGAGACAGAGTGTGGGTGGGGGAGGGGCAGAGAGAGAGGGAGACACAGAATCTGAAGCAGGCTCCAGGCTCTGAGCTGTCAACATAAAGCCTGATGCAGGGCTAAAACTCATGAACTGTGAGATCATGACCTGAGCTGAAGTTGGATGCTTAAGTGACTGAGCCACCCAGGTGCCGCAGGATGATATTCTTATACTATATTGAAGTATTCTGAATTTAGAGCTAACAGTCTGGGAAAAGAAATCAATTTTGCTTAAAAAGATAGAATTGAAAAAGAAATCCCAAATGTATAGGCATTTTACCTGTATGCTAATGTCGAACAAGGAATTTTCAACTAGGATATGTTATTTATTAGTAGCTTAAAATAATTTTGTGGTTTACAATTTTTATAATAACTTACAGTTATCAAATTGTTCAAACAATTGACACTTTTTAAAAAAACATTTTCAAAGGGAGTCAATGACAAGAGTCCCGGAGGCAGCAAAGATATTCTATAATCCCAAATCCTACTGAAGAGATTCTAAGAGAATCTAAGATCCTTCTGAAGGCCTATTACTTGTGGAGAATGTTAATATCAAATTGTAATGCTAAATGTACATGGACTTATTCAAGGCATGGTGTTTCAAAATAGGCGATCATTTCAGTAAATTATCTCATATCAAATGCTGCTCTGCTCTGGCATGCATTTTGAGCACACACGTGGTACACATGTGTATGTACTATAGCATACCGTATGTACATATTTTATGGCGATAAGTCAACAAGGACACAGCACCAAAGAACGTGGGGTTTTAACTATTTATGCTCTAAATAAATAGGAGTAATTTTCATCCATCCCAAAATGCAAGAAGAGACAATTGCTACAAACACTTACATTTGAGTTACAATAAGTTGACAGTTTGTTTTGAATGAAAACAAATATCTCTCCAAACAGTTTGGCTGTTGCTTACAGAAAATAAAATCAGGAAGCATCAAAGTGCTTAATCAATTTCAAAAATTGGATATGGCAAAATAAATGGATCTTAATCTCTCTATAACTTGGGTAATAAATGCTGCTTTAATTCAGCCTGCCTTTGAGCCCCTCCCCTCTGTGCGCATCACCTGTCAGCAGTAATGCCATGTAAACGAGCGAGGCTCAGCGTCTCTCTAGCATCTTCGCTAATCCTCCCCTATTCTTCTAATCAGGAGACACAGAAGCCAATATCTATTTTCATCAGGCAGATAGGATCTCTTAAGGAATTAGAGAGGTTTTCCACTTCGTTCTGCGGTGGGCAAGGGCACGGCTGTGATCTGGGGTTTTAGGGATTTCTCATTATGCACTGGCACTTGCCGGATCGAAGAACTGAGTTCTGGCTAGTGGATTTTTAATCCTCTTGTGGTTAGGGTTAGAACTTCCAGTGACTTAAGATCTTTGATTACTCAGCACTTGGCTTTTGATTGAGTGAACTTCTGAAGACAGCACAGGACTGTGATTTCAAGTTAGCAGTTTTAAAGTAACTACTGGAAAAAATAGATAGGAAAAGCCCTGTGATTAAGCTAACACTATCCCTTTTTAATTGACTTTCTGAAGTTATCTGGTGCTTAACTCCTCACATGCCAAAGAAAAAGAAAGTAAACTGAGCGGGTGAAGTTAATGTTCTCCCCTAAAGGCGAAATTTCAGTGAAATTTGCAGGACTCTTGGCAGCAGTGACATGGGGACAGACCCAGATACAACCAGGACAGTGACTGATGCAGGGAGGGTTTGATATGGAAGAGACGAGGCAGATTTCCACCGATGGGCACCAAGTCCCTTTGTTGATGAATTACATCTTCAGAGATAAAGCAGAAGCAAGGCTACTACAATACTGTCTAGAGAGGGAATACATAAATTCTAAGTGCAAAATATATCATGAATACACATGTTTTGTACTGGTTAACATAATCAGACAAATTAAGTTAAATGTCTTTCCCTATGTAACTTGAAGATGTCCTGAGTTCTGGCCTCTTTGGTCCAGTCCTCGAGGGAAGTTACTTGTAAAGTCTGATTTCCCTCAGACTTTGGCAGGAGACACAACCCTGAGGAACAGAATCAATGAAACTAACAGCTCTCCACTCTCGGGCAGAGACTGGTGCAGAGAGTCCTGGGAGTGCGGGCTGGTCTCAGAAGAAGTCTGTGTTTCTTATCAGACCCTGGGACTCTCCTCTCCCCCTTCCTCTCCCAGCTCTTTCCTGGTTGGGTGTTGTGGACCAGGTGCACCTGAGTAAAGTGTACGAAGACCAGCCCCCTCACAGCTCCCTTGCTGTGGACCACCCATCCTGAGAGGGTGAGAAGGGAAAGGGAGACTCGGCAGCATGAGAGCTTTACCCTTTCTCTTTTGGGCACCAACTTACCAACAAAATTCTTGTTTTCTCTTCTTTCATTCTCTCTTTCTTTCTTTGCTTTTCGGAAAAACCTACAGTGAATAGCATACAGTTTTTTAAAAGTTCTATAGTGAACCAGGAGAGTGGAAACAACATGTCTTTTAATTCTCGATGTCAGCCCATAACAACTACCCAACCAGAAAGAAGACAGGGTGAATACCGCCTCGGTAATGGTCAAGGAGGATGGAGATACGGAGGAAAGTGGTTTGGAATAAAATGGAGAAACTGATCATTAATATTCTCTAAGTGGCTCATTTTGCTTCAATCGGATCTAAATTCTCTGCATTTCCAACTGATAAATTGTTCACACCATAGAATAAATGTTGTGTGCAACACAGCACTTGGTCTTTCACTTCCAAAACGATCCTCAAGAAACATATAGAGTAAAGGAGGTTCAGTTGTCAGAAATGGTAGATCAACTCTTGTCAGGTAAGTCTTCCACACAGAGCCATAAACTCTAGGGAAAAAGATTAAAAAAAAAAACTGTCTGAAGTCCCTGGACAATGATCACTGTCAGAAAGAAAATGGAATAAAATGGCACTTGAAAAAGTACATGATTGTGACTGAGATTTCCATCTTTTAAAAGAATAGTTTTTCACACAAGGATCCTCCCCCTCATTAGTGCCACCTTATGGAAAAACTAGAAATTGGATAGAAACAGGGCAATAATTCTGGTTTAAAAAATCAGATGGCAGATTTCAGGGCAACCATGCCCAGAGGAAAATGAAGAATGATGTTCCTGAATAGAAAGAACTAAAGAGGGTGTGGCCTAGATCTGCACATAAAATGCAGCCCAAACCTGTCTCACTGCTGCACAACATAAGTGTGTGAGGTACAATGAGAGTAGCTCAGTTAAGTCTACAAGAGAGATCACAGTCCCTGCTTGTGCAGCGGGGTCAGAACTGTGAGTCTGCATAGTGCTAAGTAACCTCTGCTGATGGGAGAGGTGAATGCTCTCTAGAGGAATGTAACAGAATCCATAGTAGCTACAGCACAATTTTCCAATGTCTATGATGAAATAAAAAATGAGTAGATATGCAAAGTAAAGATACACAGACAAATGTCAGTCAATGTCTAAATAACTCCAAGATGACTCAGTTGTTGGGATGAGCAGACAATTTTACAGGAGCTGTTATAACTATTCTCAAATATGTGAAAGAAAATAAGGTACGAAGACTAGAGTCATACAATATCAAAAAGAAAAATAGAAGCTATAAGATATAACCAAGTAAAAATACATGAACTCCATAATAGAGTATTTGAAGTCAAGAAAAATCAGTAGATGAGTCCTTCAGCAGAATAAAGATACCAGAAGAAAATAGTAAAATTCAAGTTAGGTCCGTATAAATTATCCAGTCCAAAGAGCACAGAATAAACAATTTTAAAAAATTAATAAACCTCAGGTGTTCTTGGGGGCAATGTCAAGAGGTCTAATGTACATGCAGCAGGAATCCCAGAGAGAGAGACAGAGAGGGAGAGAGAGAAAGAGAGAGAGAGAGAGAGAGAGAGAGAGAGAGAGAGAGAGAGAGAGAGAGAATCCCAAGCAGGCTCTGTGCTGTCAGTGCAAACTCAATGCAGGGCTCGAACTCACAAACTATGAGATCATAACCAGAGCCACAATTAAGAGTCAGATGCTTAACTGACTGATCCACCCAGGCATCCCAAGTGTAGTCAGCCTTTAAAGTGAGAAGTCTACAAGTTCAGGGGAGTTGTTTTAGAACCAGAAATCAAGGGCATGCCATTAGCATGCCAGGAACCTATTGTCTTTCTTGACCCCTGATTCTGGGCTCTGTCCTAGCAGAACTGGAATTTGTAAGCCTCTAGGACAGGGGCAGGTCTCTCCTGGGTTCCGGTGACTGGAGTCAGCTTCTCAGTATATATAGTGGATGTGTGTGTTTGTGTGTGTGTGTGTGTGTGTGTGTGTGTGGGTGTGTGGGTGTGGGGGTGTGGGTGTGCACATGAGACTGAGGTTCTGGAGCTGGGAAGTCCATAAAAGCAAGTAAGACTATGCTGATATAAATTTGGGAAGGTCATTTGGTAATTGGGGCCCTGATCATGAGGGAGCTTGAGTCCAGTCAATAGGTTTTAAAATGATCTTAATGGCAATGTGGAATATTGACACACTTTATGAAGATATTACCAATGAAGCACGGATTTTTAGTGAAAACATTTCTGGTAATGTTTTGGAAGAATTGAAGGGTGGCCAATCTCTATGTTCATTATCAGTAGAGGAGTTTTGGATCTTCTTGATAAGACATTTGGATCAATGAAAATGAAAAAGATGAGCTGGGTTTCTGGTGGGTTTTGAATTAAATGAACTACAAAACCGGATTTCTATGAGGAGCACCAAAAACAAAGGCATCCAGAAGTCACAGACGTCAGGTGAAGTTGGAGTAGTTTATTCAGTTGACAGCAGGAGGGGTAAGGGGCAGGGCTGGGGACAGCGTGATCTTCAGGGGTCGGGGAGACAAGTAAAAGGAGACTTGCACCAGGAATGTGGAATGTGAGCCTGAAGCTTGGCTGAGGTCCCAGAGGTCTGCATGAGTGGGGAAGATACTGCTCTCACCTGAGTAGAAGTCACTGGTGACTCCACAAGAGCAGATGTGATCACTCAAACAGAGCCTGTTGCCAGAAGAACCACTGAACCCAGGTACAAGTTTCAAGAAAGGCCCTTGAAGGAATTTCAAGGGCATCTCAAGGAGAAACGGAGTAATAGAAACCCCACAGTATGGTGAGGGAGAGATGGGAGGACCCCCAGAAAGGTTAGAGCCCTGGCGTGGAGGGGGTGTGGTGTGCATACAAGGTGGAGCGCCGGATTCTGTGGACTCAGTGTTTGGATGGTCACTGGCAATCAGGGGACTCTGGTGTGGCATCAAGGTTACAAACTCCTTTGAAAGAATATGATCTTAAAATCATGGTGGTAGGAAGTGGCCGAGAGAAGGCTTGCGAGGGCGTGAGGGATGTCGGCCGCTACCCTGAGAGTGACTTCAGGCTCCTGTGTCTCACTGTCCTGTGGAATAATTTCATGTGTGTGCTGCTGTAGGAATCTTGGACCCAGGTTCCAGGGTCCCTTGAGGAGCACATCTTTGGAGGAAAGTCACCCAGTGTGGTGGCCAACCTACAAGGTGGCCCCAGGATCCTCTCCTCCTGGGGCTCCTAACCCCCTGCAGCTCACCCACAACCAAGAGGACTGATCTCTGTATTCAGGGCAAACTGAAGACGTGATGGAGGGAAGCTTACGGGTCATACCAGACGTTGTGACTTTGGACTTGCTCTCTTAGATCCGTTACCTTGAAGAACATCAGCTGCCGTGTCACGAGGGCTCCCAAGGGGCCTCTTGCCCGCAGTCAGTAGCAGGTTGCCAGCCTGGTGGGAGAGCAGCATTGCAAGTGGTCCCCCAACCCCACCTGAACTACGGGTGACAGAGCGCCCGCCAGTGTCGGGACTACAGCTTCATGATGGACCTGAGCCAGAGCCACCAATGTCATGATATGCAGGAAATGTGTGAAAGAATAACTGGTGGCCCCTGCTTTATGTTCTTACGTGCTGGAGTAATCCCTATGACACAATAAGTAACTAAACCTCCAGTTCCCCAGTCATCACTCCGTTATTCTGTCATTTCAGGGTTCTGGAATCCTTGATTAAAGATCCTACCCAATAAATTACTTTAACTTTCCAGAAACCACCTGGCTACGGGGACAGGAGTCTCAGGGGACAAACCATAGAGTTAGAGAAAGGTCAGATGTGTGGTTTCTTGCTTTCCATGGGACCCTCTGCTTTCTCTATGGACTTCCGCCTCTCCTCAGTGATTTAGATGTCCTCTATCGAGGATTTCAGACATGGGCTGAGTGATTCTTCCAGACTCTAGTTTTCAAGTGCTAGAAACTGCATGCAAAGAAATGCTGAATGGCTTCCTTGGACTGTAAACTGGCATAAATGTGGCCAAACTCACTTTGTCTGCATTTCCAGGTTTATGGTGACCCATAAAATTGCAATTTTAGGTATGTTTTAAAAGCCATACATTACTACAATTCCTTCTAAAAATATTACAATGGGAGCACCTGGGTGGCTCAGTCAGTTGTGTCTGACTTCGACTCAGGTCATGATCTCATCATTTTGGGTTCGAACCCTGCATCAGGCTCTGTGCTGACAGCTAGCTTAGAGTCTGGAGCCTGTCTTTGGATTCTGTGTCTCCCTCTCTCTCTCTCTCTGACCCTCCCCTGCTCACACTGTCTCTCTTTCTCTCAAAAATAAATAAAAACATTAAAAAACTTTAAGAATATCATTACGATGTTGTGTCTTGAAATTCACTGTACTGTTGGATGTTGTGGGGCTTCCCCATGGAATATGCTCCTTGCTAAAAATAGTGCTATGGTTGCTAGCTGTGTGGCAAGCTGGCACTATGATTTGGGGATTGACTGATGCACGTAACCCATCTGGGCTTTCTCTGCTGTGGTAAGTGCATGCCACTCCCTTCTCCAGACCCATAGAATACCCATCTATTTTTTCATCTAATGGCTTCCTTTCTGTTATTCACTCTATTTTCTGGACACCAATCTTCTATCCCAAATGTAGCCTCATTTCTCTCTTCTCCAAACATTGTTTTGTGGGCTCTTATTCTCACACATACTTCGGTACCAGCTTCTGTTACCTGCAGATGGCCATCCTGGTCTACAGCGGCATAGGACTTCCACACCTGCTTGGGGCGCTGGTGCTGAAAAAGGAAATAAAAATTTAAAATGCATGATGCACCTAATCAAGGAAGTGAGTATTTCTCACACATCTCTTTAACGCGTGGGCAGTTTTGTTGGATGTGTGAAGAGGGCAATATATAACCAGTCTCAAACCTATGACCCAAGTTGCAGTTTTAACTTCAACTATTTTATACCTTCATCTCTGCATGTTGTGATGAATCTGTGAAGTTTAATAGCTATTTTGTCTTTGCTTGGCATTATATTTATGACAAACGACAAAACGTATTCAGAAGGTTCCTATTTTTGGAAACTGTAACCAAAGTGTAGGTGAAGCCAGCCATGATGGAATAGTGACTATAATATTCTTAATTGTTCTTGATACTATAATAAAGACATCAGTGATTCTAGATATGAGCCTTCCTTTAGAGCTTTGTAAATCATATTCTCCAGGAAGGTGTGATTGTTGTTGAACTTTTCTTTGGATTCTCCGCTTGACGTATTGAATCCTGTCTTCCTCATCATCATGGATTTCAAGGGCTCAACACTCCTCAAGACACACGCAAGGACAAAAGATCGAGAATTTCTTCCGCCCTCATGCTACCTGGAACCCAGTGTGTTTCACCCAACTCACGTGAACAGCTACGCTACACCGGCTACATCAAGGAAGTGCCCATTTATCTGCAGAGATCTAAACTGGGTGGCAAGCTGGCAAGCTTCTATCCCACGTGCCGGTCCCCACAGTGTCCATGCGTCATTTCAAAACCTTGACTCATTCATTGCACGTGATGCGTTATTAGAAGAACCCCATTTCAAAGTTTTCTCTGCTTCGATTCATAGGTGATTTGTTTCAACCAATGAGCAAATGTCTTTTTTTTTCCATAATATTTTATTGTCAAGTTGTTTTCCATACAACACCCAGTGCTCTTCCCCACAAGTGCCCTCCACCATCACCACCACCTCTTTTCCCCCTCCCCCTTCCCCTTCAACCCTCAGTTCATTCTCAGCATTCAATAGTCTCTCAAGTTTTGCATCCCTCTCTCTCCCCAACTCTCTCTCTCCCTCCTCCGCTCCCCCTGGTTCTCTTTTTGTGTCTTTTCAGATTTACTGGCATTCTTCCTCTAATTGTTTAATCCAGCGATGTCTAGGGCCAGTTTAGGAAGGAACTAGAGTCTCTTCAACCCAAATCTGAATATCCTTCTTGTCGGCTGACCTGGGAATGTCAGAGTGTGGTGGATTCTTAGGTAGGTTTCCGGGAGAAGAGGTGGCTGGCATCACCTTGGGGAGAGGTTATGATCAATGGAAATGAAAAGGGAAGGACTTTGTCACTCCAGCTCTGTGAAGCTCTGGACTGTGCTTAAAGCGTAAATGGCCAATGATGGGAATGTCCTCGCAGTGGAAGAGGGTGCAGAAATCTCCTCGCTCTTTATAACTAGAGTGCCCCTGCACTCGCGGGGATTTGGAGGACGGTAGACCACAGACTGGGATCAGATGAGCCCCTTCTATTGTCACACCCTCCAGGATATTAACGGTGTTTGTGCAGCTTTGGTGACGTTCACTTATGCTTCGCTCAGTTGATTTGGTTATGGAGAAGGCATCTCAGAGTCACATCTTAGGCCTGCTATAAATACCTTCCTCAGTAGACACCTGCTTCTGAGCTCCTCACTGTTAGCTGATTAAGAAATAACTTTCTAAGTGCATCTGCACTTTTCTTTATTTAAAAAGATACTGAACGGTGTTTTTTTTTTGTGCCCTGTATTTTTCCCCCACAATAAATGAAGACTCAATATCTCTGTCCCAGAAAAAAAAATCACTAATTGGATCACCTTTGATTTACTTGCTTGTACTTTCTATTCTTTGTGTACTGAACACATTTTTGCAAAGGCTGCTCTATTCTTAGGGACAAATTGATTCACAAATAGAATTTGGTGGAAAAATGCAATGGGAGAAAATGAGCCAGAGGGAAATTGGAGTAGGAGATAAGAGAATCAGCAAATTATAAGAGAGTCAAAAATAACTCTGGTATAGATACACCTTAATTAAGGGAATCGATGTCTCCTTGGTAGCTATCCTCCAGTACTTCATGATTTGCATTACAAAAACAAAGATACATTTGGTAAAATGGGGTCCCTGTAATATGTAATGAGGGGCTTAGGTAGGAATTTTTCATGAAAGTGTTAACACCTTTCATTGGCCAATATATTTTCCTCTCCATCCTACCACCATCTTGTTTGCTACCACTTGACCAGACTGCCAGAACCCAACTGTAACTTTCCTCCCTCTCTTCTGGAGCTGTCCTCCACAACTCCCCACCCATTGCTCTCCCCACCTCATTATCAGAGTAATTTCATAAAAGATTGAATTATGCCATTGGCCTGGGTTTTAAGAACTAAGTAAATTTGAATATTAACATCAGCAAGAATTTTCTGATTGAGGATAAAGTCCATAATCTCCTTTATAGCCTGGTAATTTCCCTGGAGGCAAGTGACGTGGCTTCTCCTCCCTTGCAGCACCATGCCCAGAAAATACATATTTACCGAGTGACTCCCTCCTGAGCCCCTGCACCACCTGTGCCTAATCCACTCCAACTGCCCTACCTTCTGTCTTCCTTATCGCGTCATTCAGCCAGTCATCCTCCCTGGAGCACCTTCCTAGCTAACAGGAGTGTCGATGAAATTGATGTCAGTCCTCTGACCTCCAGGGGATGCCGGTAGAGGGGCTCACCTAGATGGTCCTGGGGAGTCACTGGAGAGGCCGGGCTGGCCTCAGTGCAGAGAACAAAGAAGTGGTGTGCAAGGACAGAGTGGACCTGAGGGTCAGTACAGATGGGCATCGAAGACTGACTTGTGAGCTAAGGATGAACACGGAGAGGCAGGGTCAGGTCATATTTAGGATCCCTAAATATGACGGGAGGGGGAGGGCATGGAGAAGGCATAATGTTCTCTTGGATGAATCCTCTAAATTCAGCAAATTGTCTCAGGCGAGGTTGTAAATGGTTGAAAGTTGTGAGAACCATCGGGGGCGTTGGCCGCCTCCGGAAGCTGACCTTTCAGATAGCCAAGTTACTAGAATTCACAGAGTTAGCTATTTGACTCAGACAAACTGTCAGCCCCGTTTCTAGGAGAAATGTTGCGTAGGGGACATTGCATCAGTCTTTCCCCTCACCAAGTCCACCCATCAATGCAAGCTCTCCCACCCACTCCCCTTCATGGCAGTTCTGTCCAACTGGACCCCCCTCTACCTCCAAGCTCACTTCCTGCCCAGTCCCTTTCCTTCCTAGTCCCTCCCCACCATGTCCCACAGCCAATGCAGAAAGAGGAGGGAGCACTTATAATGCACATATAGGAAACTCAAGTCACATTAAGGTCTAAAAAGATATGTATGTCTGCCATCCTGGGAAAAGGCAAAGGGACTATGGTTCTCAAACGTCAGTGAGGAAGCTTTAAGGTCAATGTCAACACTGGAGGCGCCATGCCAAGATCAGACCAAACTAGTGATTTATTGCGGGCACTCAGAGCGGTTACAAGTCACCTTAGCCTTTACAGGTGTTGTGAATAGAAATAACTTAACAGGTCATATACAGGGTGACTAACGGGAATCATTGGCCTTCTGGTTGACTTGAGATCTGGCTGTGGACTGAGGTCTGGGTGTTACAGGAGGACGGGAGTATTCTTCCGGAATCAGTTTCCATACGAAATAATCGCTATGCCCCCAAGTAGTGTGGTGAGCCTCACACCGCGCGATTTAACAAGTATGTGCTCAGCAGCTCGGACACCTACTTTGTGGGGTGCCTTTTGCGAAAGTCTCTTTCTATCTGCAGACTGCTTTGTTGGCAAGCATTTTATGTAACACGCAAACAAAAGCACTCATGGCAAAGTGCTTGAATTAATAAACACAATAGGCTTCATATGTTGAGTTTAATCTGATTAGTGATTAAAACCTTCCAGAAATTAATCCTGAGATTCTCTGGATTATAAAAATGTTCAGCAGGGTAAAAGGATGGATATCCATCTACTCAGTCTTACGCAGTACATGACCCCAAAATGCCAGATTTAAGGGAATGATCCATTCTACTTTTGATGAGACATTAATGAGGCAATGTCTGGTTTTATTAAATATTATACATTATTCATAAACCCTCCATTCTGGAAACTAAAATATAGACATTTTCATATTATCAGCATCAATACTACATGAGATTAGCCTGGGGGTCACCCACAGGGACCTCAGGGACCAACACGCATCCCAGAACAATTTATGAGCAGTTGCTCTAAATGACACCCATTGGTGGATTTGGAATAGTCTCTCTTTGGGGGAAAATATCCATTTTTTAAAGTTTATTTTTACAATATTTCTTTGTTCTTCTGGCCTACAAAATAGACCTTTTCTTATCATGAATGTGTTAAATAAAAATGGTGATTTTAAGTTATACAAAATAAACATGATTTTACTCAGAACCTTACAGTGAGGAGCTGTGCAAAATTACTTTGACATGAGAATAAACCTTATTCCTTCAATTCCCAACGAAAGTCAAATGCATTTCAGACAGGACTTTATTTCTTGTATACATTGAGACTGTCACATCCAAAATATAGTCACTACCCCATGAATGAAAAGAACACTTAACACAACTCTAGAATATCATAGGCAAACTCTGAATGACGAAGACAGATTTAAGTGCTGTTATTCTTTGATTAATTAAAAAAAGTTATTTAGATGATTTTTATCACAGCCTATAGGGGAGAAATAATATTTAAAAGACTATAACTATTTGAACTTGAGCTACTCACTTAAGATATTTTTGTACATAGTTTTCACATATGTTTAAAATTAAAAAGAAGAACTATGTTAAGCCACCTGAGTGGCTCAGTCAGTTAAGCGTCTGACTTCAGCTCAGGTCATGATCTCGTGATTCGTGGATTTGAGCCCCGTGTCCGACTCTCTGTGCTGACAGCTCAGAGCCTGGAGCTGCTTTGGATTCCGTGTCTCCCCCTCTCTCTGCCCCTCCCCTGCTCACGCTCTGTCTCTGTCTCTCAAAAATAAACACAAGATTAAAAAATAAAGAAGAAGTATTTTACCATTCTAATTCACAGTTAATATGATAACAAGTTGGCTGTTGCCATCTGCTAACAAACGTCCATTCTCACCTCGTAGAGCATCCATCTCCCTCATTTTGGGGGATCTGTTCATGGTTTTCAGAAAAACAAAAACCCTAAACAAGTAGGTGCTGAAATTATATACCAGGGAGACCTCTCCTCCCTCCACCCTTGGGTAGTCTGGGGAACCACGGTTTCCAACACCTGGTGAGTTTATTTTTACCCCAAAGGAAGATATCTGACAGAAGGGACACAGATTCGTGGATGTTAAAAACTAGTCTCCACTTATTTACTCCAGGCCCATCCGTCCCAAGACGAGCCCTCAAAGGCAGCCGGTCCCGCAGGAGGGAGCTCTGGCCACGCGGAGTGCCAGCTGTCAGAGCCCTGCCCTGAGGCCCTTCCCCTGCCCTTGACTGACCCCTCCTCTCCCCACAAAGACAGTTGCCCCCTGTGCTCCCAAGAGCCCTGTCTCCACTTCCAGTCCTTCAGGACAAACATGGGCCAGGAGTCAGTCCCTGGCTTCTCCTTTCAGCTGCCCCATTGAAGGAGCCATGGCGCAGGCAAGGAACGGCCCTTCTTGTGGCCCAGGTCTACCTTCGAACGAGACAGCTCGACCACACTGCGTGGAAGGCCACTGGTGAAGCGGCTTGACCGATTCCTGGCAGAGGGACCGCGGGTCACCACACAGCGCTTCTCCTTAGCCACCGTCCCCCCGCGGGCACGGAGAACGCATGGCACTGCAGCTCAGGCTTCCTTCCCTGGCCCGCCCCGCCCACCGCCCACATCCTTCGACGTGCACAGGGCCCAGCTGGCTCTGCCAACGCGCTGAGCGTCCCTTACAGACATTTCAGACCAGGAAATGTTCACGTTTTAATCCTTGCCAAATACGTTCGGCATTTTACTTCCCTTTATGTCGAAGGGAAAGCCAGACTGAAAGGGGTTAAGGATGACCCAAGCGGCATGATGTTTGTGATGATTCACCGACATCTGGACACTTTATTTTGCAGACACATTAAGGGAATAACCAAGCCGAGGAAAGGCTCTGGCTGCTTGGTCAGGACAGACAACCGTGACGAGGTGCCCGTGACAGTGACGGCCTCACATCTCAACCTGGAGAATCCCTTCTTACATGTCAGGGGCTCCCACCGGCCCCGGGGACCTGGACTAGCGGACCCTGCTCAGCCAGGTAACCCATGGGTTAGGCAAAAGGTCAATGAGGGCATGAAATTGTCCGTGAGGCTCACCGGCTGGGTGGAGAGTCAGTCAACGTGTACCAGCACGGCATTCGGGGGATTAAATACTAAATACTCCCGTCCCCTTTGGGAATTAGCCGTTGCTGGACACCCCTTGATACTCACTCAGTCCCTTCTCTACGGCCCTCCCCTGATCTCTAGAGCTGCCCCATCCCAGCATCTCGGCGGGAAAACCCGACCCAGTCCTGGGCTCTCGTACCTGTGGTGGCCCAAGGCTCTCCTCCCCCCAGTGTCACTGTCTCACCGTCCTACCCTGAGCAGAAACCATCTGAGTGGTGATGGCCTTCCCTGCTGACCAGTCACTAACCGTCCTAAACATCAAACCTGGGGGACCACGTTTTTTAAAATTAAAACTGTAAGGGTTCACTTCTTTTCCAATCTTTTGAAAAGGGAAGAAATCATTTCCTTGAATATGATCTGTTGTGTTGCATTTCCAAGACCTTCTTGAAATTCATTAATTTTCTTTCCTTTTTTCTTTTCTCCTTTCCTTTTGTTTCCTCTTTCTTGTTTCTTTGTTTGTTTGTTTGTTTCTTTATTTCTTTCTGTCTGTTTTTGAGAGAGAAAGTGCATGAGCAGGGGAGGGGCCAAGAGGAGAAAGAGAGAGACTCTTTTTTTTTTTTTCAGTTTTTGGTTTTTTTTAGTTTATTTTTTGAGAAAGAAACAGAGAGAGAGCAGGAGAGGGAGAGAGAATACCAAGCAGGCTTCACACTATGAGCGCAGAGCCTAGTGCAGGGCTTGAACTCACGAACCATGAGATCATGACCTGAGCCAAAATCAAGAGTCACATGCTTAATGAATTGAACCACCCAGGTGCCCTGAGAGAGAGAGAGAGAGAGAGAGAGAGAGAGAGAGAGAGCCTTAAGCAGGCTTCACGCTCAGTGTGGAGCTTGATTCCAGGACCCTGGGACCCTGACCTGAGCACAAATCGAGAGACAGGTACTGAGCTGGTTGAGCCGGCCAGGCTCCCCTACTGCCTTCTAAGTGCGAGTTCCTTGAAGCCTTCATGTTATAGGGTTTTTGACAGTTACCTGCTTTAATCAAATTTCCCATTTGTGTGGTTATCGGTCAGCTGATTTAAAGGGGGGGATGAAGAGTGGGGGTTAATTTGGACAGTTTACTAAGTCAAAAGTGGTTAAGAAAAGGGCATCTGGCCGGCTCAGTCAGTAGAGCACGTGACTCTTGATCTCAAGGTCATGAATTCAAGCCCTGCACTGGGCATGGAACCTGCTTTAAAAAATTGGTTAAGAGAGCTATTTTACTAAAGTGTGCCCCTCAGTGTGAAAAGAAATAAAGCAGCTCAGAGAAGTTTAGTGGAATATACTCCAAGGTAAACAGGTGGTAAAAAGAAAAAACCTGCCCCAGTGGGCATGAGCCCACCCAGCATTCAGATCTTTGTTTCTAATTTCCATTCTCCACTGAAAAGATCCAGGGCTTCTTGGAGAAATGCCTGGTTCCCGAACTGGAGCAGTACATCCACCAGACGAGCCTGGAGCATCGCAAAGTGCAGAAATTAGGAACGTGTTCAAAAAGCAACCGCAGAAAGTGGCTCTGATAAGACTATGTCAGACGGACACAGGAGCCCGCTGACAGCCACCAGCGCCTGGCCTGGCACAGGTTCCCAACAGCATGAAGAATGTGGTACCGAGTTACAATGCAAAGTATAAATTAAATATCCGTGAGTCCACACTGACATCATTAAATGACTGAATAAGTAAATAACAGTGTTCTTTTTGTTTTTTTCCTCTTGAACTTATTGAATTTTTGAATTGTTCCGTTAAAGGCCTTACAATCCAGGGGAGGATTCCGACTGAAGCCCTGGATGGATGAAGCAAGGCAGGCGGTATCTCCGGGCATAGAGAAATCTGGGCTAGAGGTGCCTAGAGTCGCTGGGATGATGCTAACTCAGGTGTCAGGGAGACGGCATTCAGCAAGGGAGGGAGGATGTAGGCAAGCAGCGGAGAGCAGGTGAGATAGGACCGGGAGAGCCCCACTGGGAGCGGGAAGGGGATGCCGAGGGCAGGTGAGGAGGGGCCAGCTTAGAAGGAACCCAGGTATGCGCCTTACGTTTATGCATCTGCATAGATGAGGTGCCTACTGATGACAGCTGTCCGTTTACATCTTAGTCTAATCGATACTAGATGAGTAGGTTCCTGTTTTAACTTGCTTTTGGATGAGCCTCTCTGACCAGAGCACACGGCAGGAGCCTAGGCCCCAGCCCGGAAGAGGAGGCTCTGCTCACATGAACAGAAAAGGGCGCAGATCTGGTCAGCGGCTCCCAAAGGGTTTGGTCTAACTGGCAAATACCCTTTTATTAAATCAGCAGGAATAAAAAGAAAGGATAGAAATCATTTAATTGCATACTTAGCATCATTATGGCTAAAATGACCTTGAATCCATATTCCCTGGATATGTTCACAATTTTAATTAGTCATAATAGGTGTTAGGCATTAAAGACAACAACCTTGCTCCTTTGATTTGTGATTCCAACTTGGGAATTAAAACGAAGGTCTGTTTACCTTATTGTTGGACAATCTACAGTGAGTTGAGGATGGGAGTGTGTGAGAGAAACTATCATACTTACATGAGAGACTCACAGTTAGGAGAACGTTATGATGATGCTTAGGAACAGCCGATAATGTAGTCACCATCGCACTCCCCACTTCGGGGGTGGGGAGTCCTCATCTACTCCCGACCCACCCCTGCGTTTCTCCTGTATCAGGAGGGGTGATTGGAAATACAGCTGGCGCATCAAAACGTTTCTCGTCCTATGGCTGCAACCCACTTGACCATCTCACGCCACTCAGTGTGGTTGGGTGGCCTCTACCATGTTGGGGAGACCGGTTCGTTGGGTTCAGTAGATCCACATAAGGAAAGTGTCACTGAAATTAATAAACAGGATGAAGATGTTCATTTCAGTCTTCTGCCTCTGTTCCCGACGCACTGCACAGAGTGGCGTGGCTGAGTCCACGTAGCCAGCTGCACAAAGACAGAAATACAGGCTGGGCTGCAGATTTCTGCTTTGCTATTTAAGTCATCACACATATTTAAGGTCATAACTCTCACTTTCTTTCCTGTAATTCTCTGAAAGGAAAGACGCAGGATGAAAATCCAGAAGGCTGTCGTTCTAAAATTCATCGGCATGAGCAAATATTTGACATCCCTAAGAAAGAGTGCAGATCCTGGAGATTATGCTGTTAGGCTAAAGCTGGGTTGTTATTTGTCTGCAATTTTAAATCCTGGCTGTTAAAATTAATTACATTCAAGGAGAGTTTATCAGAATAAAAGTCTCAGGCGTGATATTTTTAGTCTCTGGAATTAAAGTGGCATCGACGAGCCAATAGATCACACTGGAAATAGCCAGCCCTGCTGTTTTGAGTTCTCTAAACAGACTTATTCTGATTGTAACAAAAACACCCATAAATCTATGCACATATATATTGATCTTGGCTTCCCCTTAAAAATGACTCTGTCCTAGTAAGTTGGCATATTTCATAAACAAACCAACAAATTATTGATCTATCATATACTCTAAAAGTCCTATGAAGAATCTAGGTTGCTTTTAAGTTCATATTGCACCTGAGGGAATGAGAAACTCTGAAATGAAAAATAGATATTTAAAGAGAACCGTGGAAGATACATAGCTGTCTCCTCCTGCTTCTTTCTGACCTCCTATTGTGATTCAATCTGTGGGTAACATGTCCTGCCTCGTCCACATTGCATCTACTGATACGGCAGTTAGTACATTAATGCCTGCTTCTACCAAGAGGCTTCGGTAATTAAGTCACTGCATTTAATAATTGCTTTCTGAAAAAAAGCCCGTCTAGATATTTCTTGGCTTAAACAAAAGATGTGTAAATAGATGTGTTAATAGATGTGCAGGGTATGTTCTAGTAAAGCCTCACAGTGGAAAACAGGTAGAAAACATTGTTCCTATTAACTTAGTCCAAAAACGATATCACTGTGTAATATTTTCTTAGCAGAATTAAAATGGTAACGGATACATTGATCGCGGTGCTGAATGAGAGACCATCACACATGGTTTCCATCAGAGTCAGACAGGCTCAGGCAGGCCCTGCCAGAGGCTTGGACACTAAGACAACATTGATTATAAATCATAAAGATTACAATTAATATGAGGAGCATCACTTGATTATAGCTAAAAACTGGAGAAATTGTGTTGAGTGTAGGCCGGTATTTCAAAATCATAGATAGGTAATTTTTTTTTTCTTAAGACTAAATATGGTCTTGTGTCTTCTGGAAAAGGAGGCAGTAAGTAAACAATAGGCGATGACTATGTAGATCTCAATGTATGTTACAGCGTGGTCAGAGATGGGAAGGAGAAGAATACGGGCATCCAGACCTGGATGCTGGGGAGCCTGAGCGGTGGCGGGCAGGTCACAGTCTCATTTTGTGTGCTCAAGGTAGATGCATTTGGGAGGGAGACCTTTGAGCAAAGCCTTCAGGCAGGTGAAAGGACAGCCAGGCGGATAAGGGGGGGGTGGGGTGGAGACTTTCAGGAAAAGACCTGGGGCAGGAGTGTGTGAAGTCAGGACAAGGTCATCAGGGGCCTGTGTGGGTGCCAACTCCATGCAGGAAAGGAGCAGGAGAGAAGAGAGAGTGCTGGGGTGCCCTGGGGGCATTTTGGAGGCACTCGGAGGGCCAATTCAAGGACTTCAATGTCCACGGAGTGAAATGCAGAGATCTGGCCATGAAGAAACAAGTGTAGAAATAGGGAGGCTACTGGGAGCTGCTGCAGACACCCAGGTAGGTGCAGGTGGTCATGGCTACACCTGGGTCACATGGTAAGCGCTTTGGGTGGTGACGGGGGTTCAGATGCTGATAACAAAGGGTGGTTGAGTCAAAGAAGCTCCCTCCCTGATGGGGTGTGGGGTGTGAGGGAGACAGGTGTGGGGTGCTGTCAGGCTTTCTGAGTGGCCTCTGAGGCAGAACTGTCCACTGCTGGAAGAAGGGCCGTAGACAGGTCTGGGCACGGAAGGTATGGCAGGGGCTCAGCTCAGGTTGGGTCCTGCCTTTTTTGAAGTGTCTGGCAGACATCCAGACCAGAGTGAAGAGCAGACCCTGGACTGTCGGGGGCCCAGGGGGGACATTTCAGGGCACAGCAGCTGATGTCCTTGGCGTTTGGCCCATTTGAAACCAAAAGAAAGGGCGAGGTCGCAATGGAAGGAAGCGTAGCAGCGTGCGGACATTGCAAACTGTCTTGAAATCTCAAATTTAACCACATTCATGCAAAATTGGTTATATTTGTATGTAACAAGGAATCTACGAAGCAATATGGTTTTCTTTGGGATGATGATTGCTATTTTTCACAATTGCAAACATAAATTAACACAACATCCAGTCGGTAGGACTCCCCCTTCTGCACGGCAAACATTAACGCAAGCTCCTAGGAACTCAAACATGAGAGATGGTGAGTTATTTTAGGCCAGCATACATTTGCTGTGATGAACCAATCAAATTCCAGAATATTCCATGCAGATATACACAGATCACAAGAATCTACTTCACTAGATAAAAGAAACTCATTTTATGACTTATAATAGCATTAAAGGGAACAGTTTCTCAGAGCTCCTGGGGGGCTCAGTTGGTTAAGTGTCCGACTTCGGCTCAGGTCATGATCTCATAGGTTCATGGGTCTGAGCCACACATCGGGCTCTGGACTGACAGCTCAGAGCCTGGAACCTGCTTCAGATTCTGTGTCTCCCTCTCTCTCTGCCCTGCCTCTGTTAATGCTCTGTCTCTCTCTCTGTCTCAAAAAAATAAATATATGTTTTAAAAAATTAAAAAAAACAAAGGAACGGTTTCCCACAGCAGAAGATGAGACTTTATTTTCTGGTAGGGCTGGGTTCTCAGCAGTGCGTCTGTGGGCGAAACACTGAAGTGCGCCTTTACTTTTCAACGACTTTGGCTGTGAAATGGAATCATGATATATATGTCAACTACATTGTAGTAGAAATCACCATTTTCTAACATTCACTATTCCATTACCAGTTAATCATTGATAAATGTTTAAAAATTTATAAACGTTTTCATATTAACAAAATATAGAATGTCTTGGTTACTTTTTTCAGTATTGATTTGTAAGTATTACAAAGGCTCAAGGTCAGGGAATATGGTGAGTAGATTATGGGTAACTTGTTAACTGAGATAGTTTTTGCAGGTTACCCCGTGTTCATTTTTGTAAATTCTCTATGTGAGCTTTAAAAATAAGCTTGTTCTTGGGACACCTGGGTGGCTCAGTTGGTTGAGCATCTAACTTTGGCTCAGGTCATGATCTTGCAGCCTGTGAGTTTGAGCCCCGCATCGGGCTCTGCGCTAACAGCTTGGATCCTGGAGCCTCCCTCGGATTCTGGTTCTCCCTTTCTCTCTGCTCCTCCCCATTCACTCTCTGTGTCTCTCTGTCTCTCAAAAATGAATAAACATGAAAAAATTGTTTAAAAATAAGCCTGTTTTCTAAATATTGAATACAGAACACTATCTTCCATTATGACATAAATGTTATGTATGTTATTCAGAATTTCTATATCTACGATTTTATTATTTAGTGTATCCATTTCTGAGATGTTAAATCTACACTATGAATTTGAATTTATCTATTTCTTGTAACTTTTTTTACTGTCCGCTTTCTGTAATTTCTGTTAGGTGCACACAGACCCAGGCAAGCTGTATCTTGGAAGCCGATGAATATTCATCACGATGTAATGACATCCTTCATCTGCCAGGATGGGTCTGTGCTTACCAGTCTGTTTAGTCTCACATAGATTCACCAACTTCCGTTGGGTCCCTACTTGCTTGATATGAGATCAGCGCTCTGGGTGAGATTGCGTTTCTGTTCAATTGACCTATGTTTAACTTTTTGGTCTTTATTGGAAATAAATGTGTTTTAACAGGAAATGCAACCCATTGAATATTGCTCTCAAGAATTGTCTTAAGTTGAGTCCTCAGTAGTAGACCCTGGAAGGGAAGGGGGCCGACCAAGTTGGGGATGAGCCTGATGGAAGGTCAGTTTAGCTGAGTCCTTTTAGGGGCATCTGGAGAGTGGGAAACACAGCTCAGAGCTGTCTGACCAGGACCCTGGTCTTCCTTGGTGAAGGGCGGTCCTTTAGTGACATGAGTGGGGTCGGGCCAGGTAATCCACAAGTGCCTCCTGCTCTCTGCACAGGGGCGGCTCTGAGAGGGAGAGACAGGGCTGTGAGCTGCAGGGCTGGAGATCACGAAAGGACCTGTGAGGCTGTGGGTGGGGATCCCATGTCTTCAGCCACACTGATCTGCTCTCCTGTCTTATGTACCTTCTTCCCCTATTGTTTTATTTTTCCTCTGCCTTTTCATATCTGCTGGAGCTAGCTATCACTATCTACCTACCTATCTATCTATCTCACTATCTATCTATCATCTGTCTATCCATCCACTTATTTATTTTTTCCAAACCCAAGTTTGAAACTATAAATTAATCTATAACTTAAGTAATCTTCACTGATTAACATACTCAGTGACTGTGTCTAAAGCTAATCAATATAATAAATAAATACAGTTAATCTTCCCCTAACTGATAATAAGTAAAAGGCACACAGGGAGATGCCATTCTGAACACCCTCCTGTTTTCCATGTCATCAGTGTTTAGTATTTTATTTTCACCTTTTAAAAAATATTGAGAAATACCTTCATGTTATTATTGTGCTTTTCCCCCAAGATAATGGTTACTTGGATTTATTGGGGGAAGAATCTTCGTTTACATTTGATTATCTTTTTTTCTCATATTCTTAATCTTCAATCTTTAATTGATTTCCTCAAAATTCATCCTTTAGAAATTCTACAGAAGAAATGTATGACCTGGATGCTTTCTTGTTTAAACATGTCATTATGTTAGTCAGAGTCAATGGGTGCGTGATTTTATTCTGAACACGCATGACACTGTCTCTTTCACACCACCATCGGGGACCTGCTGCCCTTAAGAGCTCTTGTCTGGTATATGTTCAAAGTGGCATAGTTTACATATTCTACTTTATAATTTTAATGTATTTGGCTTTTTTTTTTCAGTATTCCAGTTTCCAATACTCCCCAATCTGTGGGCTTATTTTACTAACTCTTTAAAACTCATTGAAATAAAGTCCTTGTATTTGATGCACCCTGCTGTACCATACCGTGGGGACCACCGTCAAGAGAGCTGTCACCTTGGCCCCAGGCCACACCGGGTTCACAAGCCTTGGGATATCCATGGGGTGGACTCTTCCTGTTCTGTCAGAGGAGAAAATTTCCTCTTTCTAACTCCCACGGGACCCGTGCCTGAGTTCACCCACAGTGGTAAATTATTGTGAGCTCCAAGAGTGGGCTCCATGATGCTGGTTAGAGAGTTAAAAATTTTTTTTAAACATTTATTTACTTCTGAGAGACAGAGAGACAGTGTGAGCAGGGGAGGGGCAGAGAGAGAGGGAGACACAGAATCTGAAACAGGCTCCAGGCTCTGAGCTGTCAGCACAGAGCACGATGCAGGGCTCAAACTCACGAACCAGAGATCATGACCTGAGCTGAAGTTGGCTGCCCAACTAACTGAGCCCCCAAGGTGCCCCAGGATTAGAGAATTTTTATTTTTTTTATTTATTTTTTTTCCATAATATTTTATTGTTAAATTGTTTTCCATACAACACCCAGTGCTCTTCCCCTCAAGTGCCCTCCACCATCACCACCACCTGTCTTCCCCCCTCCCCCCTCCCCCCCAACCCTCAGATCATTAAAAACCACTTCCCCTGACTACTGAAAATCAATAAGAACAAACTTTCAGTTCAAAGCCTCTGGGAAAAGATAAGCACTCCTCAAGTTACTGGTTAGAGATGAGATTTGGGATAATTAAACTAGAAAATGAAATGACACAAATAAATACACAAAAAAACACACAGAAACAAACACACATAGTAAGCTTGGGCATGTTGGTGAAGCACCTTGTAAAAATAAGTGGTCTTCCTCTGGCCCCCAGTTTAACTATAATTAAAACACACATTTCAGACATCTTAAGAGTAACTACGGTGGTCATTTCTAGATACAGCTGTATGTATACATAGTAGTAATCTTGCAGGATGGATGTGGATCTCACTTATGTATTACCATCTCATATATATACTTTTCTTGCCTTTTAGAAACAGAGCTCAACTGTCTAAACTCCCGGAACCCCTGGGTGTCTTTCTGATAGGATTCTATAAATATTTACTCTTACGAGATCTTTGGTTAAAGGCTGACTCAGAGTAAAATTCTCAGACGAGACACATCAGAATGATTTCTGTCTGCTCCAACAGTGATACATTAGGATGATTAACTTCGATGCTTATTGCTCCTATCATCACTGATAGTATGACCACAATGATACGGTCTTGGTTTTTATTCAATTTCATTGAAAGAAAAAAGAAAGAAAACAAAACCCTGACCTTTCTTGTCGTCAAGCCTACCAACTTGTTAAATAATAATGTATTTAAGCTTTCTGGAACTTTTCTCCATGGCAACTACAAATACGGTTTCCTATGTGATTATTTTGCATGACGTTCTATTATTCACTATGCACACATTTTTTGTTACGTTTGGAGAAATATGAGAGCAATTTGGCAACCACTTAAGCTTTTTTCAGGTTTGGAATTTTTGAATAAAAGCTGGCAGTCTTGTGCAGGAGGTGTGACTGTGGGTGCTAAAGCACCTGAGGCGCCTCTCATCACGCTCTGAGGGCCCGTTTGTCTCCACGCACACTTGGTCACAATCAGCTTCCACCACTTAGAAACCTCACCATGAGCTAGTCAGGAGAAACGGAGCCCACGGTGACCGAGTCTCATCAGCTACGGTGGGTTTGGAGACTGGAAAACGGAGGGAAAGTAGATCCTATCAGTAATCGGACCTCTAATATTGACCATTGGAGGAAAAGCAAGGCAAATACACAGTGAGTGGGATCGGTGCATTTGCAAAAGGAAAGGCTATCTTTATGAGTAGAAGCAAGGAACAATAGAATTCACTGATTTCCCTTTTATTAACATTGAATGAAACAGTTCAGAGCCTCCGCAGAATTCTTCTGTTTCCTGCGGCTCCAAACCCTGAGAACCTTGACCTCTGACGCTGTGTGGCGACCGCACATTTGATCCATTGAAGGTCATCGTTTGTCCAAAGCAGGGAAGCAGAGAATGGCTTACAGACGCCAGCAAACATTTCCCTTCCCGTTTCTATTGTGAAAGGTCAGTACCAAGACTCACGTGCACTTTATTTTGCATTTGTTTCTGCCAGTTTCATAAGGATGTGGGAGCTTTACAAACCTGTTTGTGTTTTCATTCCTGATTGCTAATGAGGGCTTGCAGTTTTTTTAAATGTTGTTATTTATTCTCTCATTTCCTTCTGCGCACACGCTTGTATCCGTCACTTCTGGGCGCTTGCCCAGAGGGATTTTTATCTTTCATTTTCTAAGTGGTAATTTTTTTTTCAGTACTATTTGCTCTGTTGTTTTCCTTATTGTACTTGGGTTTTTAAATTAATTAATTTATTTTTCTTGTAGTGTGATTGACATGCTATATGATATTAGTTTCCGGTGAACAGCATCCTGTTTCCACAGTTGTACGTGGAATATTTTGAAACGCTTGCCATGATGATGTGTTTTTTAACCCACGCCCTTGCCCCTCATGGTCAAAGTCCGGGGAAAATAAGCTAGTTCTGAGGACCTATGTCCGGCGGTGTTTGGGATCATCAAGTTGTTATTCGTCTCCTGGACCAAGCTAGCGTTGCATTTGCCGGACATCACTCTCTTCGGTAAATTCTCCTAAGAAGGAACATCTCACCCAGCCCTGTGGATCGGCTGTGAATGCTCTTTCAGTCACTGTGATTTACGTTCCCTGATTTCATTCTACCTATTTCCTCCATAACACATTGCAAGGTCTCGCTATAGTAGCTTAGGTGTCAAAGCCAAAAAAGAAGGTTTAATCTTGCAATTTGTGTATCCTATCCTCTAAGGAAAAAGTTTCTCACAGCTAGAAAGAATGAGACTCTTTAAGATCTCTCTTTACTTCTGGACAAGGGCAGATTAATTGAGTATAATGTTGAGTTAGAGGGAGAAATATTAAGCCTGAAACAATCTCAGAAATCCCTCAAGACTGACCTCAATGTGTAATATTTGTTTTCCCCGCTGAGCGCAGCCTTAAAAGAAACTCATTTTTTTCTGTGATGAATATCATCCCATTTCTGCTTCCTTCTCGCCTCTGAGTCCTCTGTACTTGGAGTCAGGTACCTAAAAAACACACATCCTCTCCTTTCTGTTCTTTAACACATTTTTATCACCAGTATTTGTACCTGTTTTCTTTATATTTTTAAAGAGGTTCTTTATATATGTATTTTTTCAGTATTTATTGAATGGCATCTTTGCATAGCTCAGGAGCAGGACTGATGTCCGATGGTCCAGAGGCAAATGGTTGCTGGCGTCTTCAGTCTTGAGTGTCGATTGTAAACTAAAAAGAACCAAGGGAAGAGACAACGTGAATGTGGGGAGAAACAAGCACGCTGACCTTCCTCTGTAAATGTCTGCTGTTTTCTGCTCCGGGCGGGGTGATGGTCTGCCCGTCAGGTGTTGCAAATGCCTCGCCCACAGTGAGAATGTTAAACCTAGGTTGGTAGACAGTTGGTCTGACTGTGAGTGCTTGGAACAGTAATTACTTCGGGGTGCACCGGGGTTCTTAAACAGTGGTCTCAGGCTTCACTACACACGGGATGGTGCGTATAAATTAGAAGAGCATTTTTCACTGAATCCTGCTTCACAGGATCCGGCACACACAGTGCTTCACATGAAGATTCTCACTAACTGAACATTCACTCTAAATTCCTGTGGGTCGGTTACTTTTTTTCAACAATATGTAAAGAGGACCTTTGGACCTTGTTCTTTGTAGAAATAACAACACAAATCACTAAAGAGAACAGAGATCAGATTTCGAAATAAGCTATGATAAGCTTCTTATATAGATGTCTGTTTAGAAACTATGGGAAGATACACGATATTTCTTTTTTTTTTTTAATTTTTTATTGTCAAATTGTTTTCCATACAACACCCAGTGCTCTTCCCCTTAAGTGCCCTCCACCATCACCACCACCTCTTTTCCCCCCTCCCCCTTCCCCCTCAACCTTCAGTTCATTCTCAGCATTCAATAGTCTCTCAAGTTCTGCATCCCTCTCTCTCCCCAACTCTCTCTCCCTCCTCCGCTCCCCCTGGTTCTCCATTAGGTCTCTCTTGTTTTCCTGCTAGACCTATGAGTGCAAACATATGGTTTCTGTCCTTCTCTGCCTGGCTTACTTCACTCAGCGGAAGATAGGCATTCATGATATTTCTATTCTCAACTCACTTGAACGGTATTATCTGAGTCCTGAAGTGAAATAATATAACTATATAAATCAGGTCTTCTTTTTCTTGATAAAATGTGATGTGGTCTTGCTGAATAAAAGAACTAAAAAAAAATTGTGCGAAAAAAACAGCAACCCCCAAATGAAATTTACTTCTGCATAAAATTATATCCAAATCAATAAGCATAATGCTGATATCTGGATTAAATAAGAAATTAAGATTTTGGAGATGCTTTAGAAAAATCTTTGGGCATTCTCTTTGTTACCCAACCAGTTTCAGAGGTTCTTTTTGATGATCACAAATAAGTAAATTCCCAAAGTCATATTTATGAAATTATAAACATTGTAAGTTTCTTGGCTACAGTGCTCGACTGATTCAGGAAAGATCTGAATTTCCTAAGACTCTGGAGGAAGTCGTGTCGCCTTACTTCCTTTGGCCTCAACCCCATTTGTCTACCTTTGACGATGATGTTGGCCTTTGATGCAGATTCACATTTTAATCAAAAACAAATCTTCTACCAGAAGACGAATTTAGAAAAATCGTTCTCCATAGTTTCAAAGAGGCTAAGGATTTCCACCACCAGCAAAATGATCAGATCTTTCGTTTCAAGCAGCATTGCTTTGAACCCTGAAGAGGTGATTATCTGCTTCCAACTTTTCCAAATTGTCCTAATTGTTTCTAGGCCAACGTTTATACATGATTTTATGGCAGGGCCTCTGAGTCGAAGGGTCTGTTTCCCTTGTGCCTGCGTCCAGAATCCTTCAACAATCTCCGCTCGCAAGTGGCCTCTTGCCTGTTCCATGGTTTATAAAATCAGGTTTACTCTGTTTGTATTTCGTAGAATTTCAGTATAATATCTGAAGACATTCTCTGGCATGTTTCATTCTCTCAGTAAATGTCTTCAAAAACTGGTAGTTAGAAGTCCCAGCTTTGATGGATTTCACCATTAAAAACATTTTTTTAAGTTTAATTTTGGGAGAGAGAGACAGAGACAGAGAGCCATGGAGGGGCAGAGAGAGGGGGAGACACAGAATCAGAAGCAGGTTCCAGGCTCTCAGCTGGCATCACAGAGCCGGATGCGGGCCTCAAACTCACAAACAGTGAGATCATGACCTGAGCCGAAGCCGGATGCTCAACCGACTGAGCCGCCCGGGTGCTCCGTAAGTCATCTATTTTTCTCCAAGATGAAAGGCTCGGCTCTGCAGCTCGGTGGTTCAGTCCTTGTCAACGGCGCGTGTGGATGCGGCAGGCAAAGGTTGGCTGTGGGATGCCCGGCGTGTTTCCTCACCAGAGTGAGGGAAGGAGGCGCCTGTCGCAGACCCCACTGGCTCTCCATCCAGGCTTCGAGTCGCTGGCCTCTTCACTAACTTGGGATCTCACGTGGCAAAAGACCTTTTCTTAGTTTATAAGACAGGAACAGATGCGAACCCTCCAAAATACAAGTATTTGTCTTCGATGGCACATGAGTTTCATAAATGAAAAGCAGGAGTTGGTCCACGAAACTGAAGTCTTGTCAGTTACAACCCTGAGGCAAGTGGGGCGGCTGCCCCGTCTTGTGACCAGAAGGGATTAGTCTACAAGGATTAGTGGAGAGGACCAGGGACTAGCTCTCGCTTCAGCACTGACAGGGGCCCTGTTTTCTCGGCTCACTCACGTACTTATTTAAGAAACATTTGCCAAGAGTCTAAGAGGTTATATAATATATATGTATTATATATTTTTAATGTTTATTTATTTTTGAGAGAGAGATAGAGCATGAGAAGGAGAAGGACAGAGAGAGAGGGAGACACAGAATCTGAAACAGGTCCCAGGCTCTGAGCTGTCCGCACAGAGTCCCTGGCAGGGCTCAAAGCCATGGACCACAAGATGATGACCTGAGCCTACGTTGGATTCTTAAGCAACTGAGCCCCCCAAGTGCCCCATAAAGAGTTTTCTATATTGAAGACATAATGCTGAAAAAGAAAATGCGTGTTTTGAAAAGCCTCATGGAGCTATATTCTTATAAGGGAAGAAAGAATGGAAAACCAAAACTTAACGTGATTTCAGCTGGTGAAAAACTCAACAAAGAAGCATTTTGTGGAGTAAAAAGGTCGGAAGGGAAAGGGGCAGGCTGGCTCCGGCCCGTTTTGGTACCTCCGTCTCCCTTCTTCAATCTCAGACCAGAAACAGGACAATTCTACAGCACGTGGCCAAGCGGTCACTTCTCTCACTGTGGGTGGTTTGTCTCCTTTGGCTTTGGAAGGAAGGACTTTAAAAGTGCTTCATAATATAATTTGGGATTGGAGAAAATTTGGGTCTTGGTAGCAAATCAGTCATGTCAGCCTGAGTATGTTCCTCACAGAAGTCTGCAAGCCTTTCCATCACTCTGCAGGGTGTTGGCAAAATACTGCCACCCTGAAACACCGATTTTCCCATACCCCGTCACGAAGGAGAGCCATGGCCATGTGAAGCGATCTGTCGCCGTGACGGCATGTTCGCTGGTGCCTCGAACATGGTCTTACCTCAAGTCAGAAGCAGCATCATGATGATCGCAAATCCCCAATGTGAGGACAAGATGGTGAGTGCGTGGTCGGTGGCCAGGGAGGCCAGAATCCTTTGTGGTTCTCATTGTGGTTCTTTGCCCGGGCTGCGCCTTTCTGCTTTCCGTCCAGGGGAGAAGCTGATGGTCTCTTTCTTTTCCTGGAGCCATGAGCCTGTTCCAGAGGGACTGATCCACGTGGCTGGCCCTTCCTCCTCGGTTCGGTCCGTCTGGGTCACACGGAGCTCCTTTGGGGGGTCACGGAGTATCAGTGACACCACTGGCACAAGTTAGTTCCACCAGCCGTATTTCTATCACTCTTATTGTGGGTTTATTGCTGCCATTTCAGAAATCTCTACAATTGCAAATATCAGACCCGTATTTCTTTTACCAACTGTACTTGGTTGGACAATGTTTTGAGTAAAAGGACTTTCAGGATTTGTGCCTCTATAACTATACAATTATATAGTAAAGGCTAGCCCTACACTAGGCAACGCAAGAAGAATGAAAGTAAAACGTGAAATATGAAAAGTAAATAGAATACGACCCTGGTTTTACAAAATGCACAAAGACACACAAAGACATCTCCCTACCTGTGTAAGTACTACGTCACATGTGTCTGCACGCGTGGCGTGAGCACGGAGAGCAGGGAGGAAGGAAGGGATGGGTCGGCAGGTCGCAGCCTTCCCGCCTCACCGGCCACACCATGGTCTTGTGGAGGCCACGGAAGTGGTGCTTCCTGGACTTTTAAAATCAGAGCTGCATCTGTATTAATGGCCTTTGAGACCTTGTTCAGGAATAAGTTAAACTGTGGAGAAGTCTAAGCTGTAAGACTTCAGGTAAAAGAAAAGAAGAGACTAAACTGGAATGACAAACCTCGCTTAAATTGTCCCCAAAGCGGTGACGTGACAACTGTGTTTTGCTCTCTCGGACTCGCAGAGCTGGAACCGGGACGCCTCCTCCCTGCTGCTCGGCGGCCAGAGCCTCGGGTCCCCTGACGCTCATCTGTTCACCTGCCTGGGGGTTCGTGCTGGCCTCTGGCTATTGACTGGGGACTCGCTTGTTACTTGTTCTGTGTGTGGATGTGTTCCGAGGGCAGAGGAGAGAGACAGAGACAGAGACAGAGACAGAGAGAGAGAGACGGGGAGGGAGGGAGAGAAGAGAGAACTACGTGGAATGCATATTGCCCCATGACCTAAACCCCGAAGTCAAGTTACTTTCCTTCTACCACATTATATATATATAATTTATTTATTTTATTTTGGGAGCAAGAGAGAATGAGTGAGCAAGAGGTGGGGAGACATACAGAGAGAGAGAGAGAGAGAGAGAGAGAGGGAAAGAGAGAGAATCCCAAGAAGGCTCCACGCTGTGGGCACAGAGGCTGACACGGGACCTGATCTCACAAAGTGTGAGATTATGACCTGAGCTGAAATCGAGAATCAGATGCTGAGCCTCCCAGGCGCCCCCACATTCTAGTAATTGAAGCAACCGCAAACACCTGCCAAATTAAAAAAAAAGAGAGTAAAATGGAAGCCACTTTTATTGAGATCGTCGGGATTCTGGAAGGGCATATCGGATCAGATCTATTGCTGCAGTCACTTGAGGGAAAATACAGTCTGTGACAGGCAAACATACCAGGTCATTAACTGATTCTCCTTACATGGGGATAAAGAACATCAGTTTTTTTTCTTTATACTTATTTGTATTATCTCATCTGTACAGCATATCTTATTTATTAAATTAAAAAATTCAAAAGAAGAATTTTGTTGAGAAAAGACACAATTAGAAATGTCAAGAATTAGAATAGATGTAGAAACATTGCCAACAAATAACAAAGTTACTAAAAGTAAAGTGACCCAGCTGAAAAGGATGCAGGGGTCACTGAGGAAATCGGCAAAATGTAAGAGTCTCAGAGAGATGAACATTCACGGACGAAATTAAAATAACTTGACAGGTGCAGGGCAGTTTAGAATCTACCGTAGGGAACCTTGAGACACACACTTTAGGGAGCAGACTTCAGTAAATGACGGCAAAGGAGAGGCTTCCGGTTGGGCGGTGGAGGTGCAGATCCATGAAGGAAGGACTGGTTTTTTTCTGGACCATATTCCAATACAGTTAAAAATATAAAGCCACATACTTTCTCCATTTGCAGACAGAGCTATCCAGAAGAGGAAAAGTCCTTGTCAAATACCCCAAACAAAGGAAAATTTTATTTTTTATTTTTAATTTTTTTTTAAATTTTTGAGGGACAGAGAGAGTCAGTGTGAGCAGGGGAGGGTGAGAGAGAGGGAGACACAGAATCTGAAACAGGCTCCAGGCTCTGAGCTGTCAGCACAGAGCCCGACGCGGGGCTCGAACTCACCAACCGTGAGATCATGACCTGAGCCGAGGCCAGACACTTAACTGACTGAGCCACCCGGGTGCCCCCAAAGGAAGTTTTTAAAAACCCGTATATATATGGATATGTTGCAGTGGTAGTTTATGTTGTAATTTCAAGAATAACAAGAAATTGTCTCAGAAGTATATGTTGAGTTAATATAGACCGGACAGAAAATCCATTCTATCGTGGGCTGGAAAGACATCAAATAAGTTGTTCAATTCATGAGATACAGTTGTGGAACCAGAGAGATGGAAAATAAAGCAAGATTGTAAAAAGACTTGTATTATTTCAACCATGAGCAGAAAGGAATCCCCAAATTCTACAGGCAAATGGTAAGAGAAATGGTAATATCGTCCTCTCGGAATAAAGCACACTTCTAAAAATTTGAGCTCATTAAATCCTGAGCCGCGGTTAAATGGATGGCAGGAGAAAATGTCGTCGGCCACTCGGGCACGAACGACACTTTCCACTCTTTCCTAGTCTTACCACCGGCCCATTCCACCCTAAGAAACCAGAAAAGGGAGGGCAAATTAAAGCCAAAACCAGCCACAGGAAAGAAATAATGAAGATGAGAACGGAACTCAATTAAATTGCAGAAAGAAAAGCAATAGAGACAATCAATGGCACAAAAGCCCGGTTCTTTGATAACTCTCTAGGTAGGTTGATTAGGGAAACAAGAAGTAAAGCATAAACCACCAGCATCAGGAATAAAGAAAAGTCATCACAGAAGGGCAGGCCCCAAGACGAGAGCAAGGAAATGCTGCAGCAACTTTATGCCTAAGCAGTAGGCCAGCTTAGATTAAAACACAAATTGTCTTAAAGAAATAAATTATCATGCGCATTAAAAAGAAATAAATAGTCACAACATTTTGAAAGAAATTGAATTTTCAATTTAAAAATCTTCAACAAGAGAACACTAGGGCCAGACAGCTTCATTGGAAAAGTCTACCATTTAATGGACATATAATATCAATGCTAACACAAACTCTCTCTCTCTCTCTCTCTCTCTCTCTCTCTCTTTCACACACACACACACATACACAAACACAATCGAAGAGGAACAGAAATTTTCTAAATGATTTATGGGGAGAATATCATCTTAATATGTAAACAAAGACGCCGCAAAAAATAAAACTACAGCAAATATTTCTCATGAACAGAGGTGCAAAAATCTTCAACAAAATACTGACAACTCAAAGCCAGCAATATATAAAAAGGATAAAATAACAACACACACCAAATGCTTTACCATAAGAATTCAAAGTCTATTCAACACCTCAAAATCAGTCACTGTAGTTTCCCATAGTAGCAAAGAATTCAAACAATATAAACATTTGCTATATGCAAAAAAACCAAACTGACCAAATTAAAATCTCTTCATACTAAAGTCTCTTACAAAACTGGGAATATAAAGGTATAGCCTCAAACCAATAAAAAGCATTTATATAAAACCTACAATTAAAATTTTCTTTAAAGCAAAAGACCAAATGCTTTCCCTTAGTTGGACAAAACAACGGTATCTAGTCTCACGCTCTTGTTCAGGGTCCTAATTAGGGTCTAAGCCAGCACAGTGAGGGAAGGGAGACAGAGGCACAAAGTTTGTAAAATATATAATTAACCTACCTCTGTGCACAGGTAGTGTAACTGTCTATGCAGACAATGTCAAAGAATATAAAAACATGAATGAAATCAATAATTGAGTTTTAGTAAGGTCAAAGAACAGAAGACCAATATACCAAAAACCTCAATTTGAAATTTAAATTTAAAAGTGACCTTTACATCAGTCACAAAAAATTTTAAATATGTAGGTATACGTCTAACAAATTATGTGCAAAATCTTAGGTTGAAAGTGAATATAGGCTTGAAGTCAATCAAGGAGACATAAATGGAGAGACGCACTATAGTTGGGTCCTGAGTAACTTATTGTTAGGTTCTCCATTCTTATCAAATTGATAAGCTGATTCTAAAATTTATATCAGAATGTGAAGGATCAGAAAAGCCAAACAATTTTGGAAAAGAAATATGAAACTGGATGACTCCTACAACTTGGTTTCAAGATCTACTATGAAGCTGCAATAACAGTGTGATATTGATAAGAACAGATTATGGATCAGCTGATGAATCTCTGAATAATTATACTGAGTGAAAGAATCCAGTCCCCCCAAACTATCTATCATATGAACTCACCAATAGGAAAACTTCAGAAAGTGCAGACCAATCTATAACGACATAAAGAAGATCGCGGTTCCTAGGTGGTGGGGAAGGAGGGTGAAGATTTGGGGATTATATTCTTGGTTGTGATTACACCTTCACTGTTGTATTCACACACCACAGCTCATGAAGCCACACACTTTATATGCAGTTTGTTATGGATCAAATATGCTGAAAAGTATGTGTACTGTAAACTGAGGAGGTGTGGAAAAAACTGTGACAATTATGTGCACATGATTGGATTAGTAATAATTTGGGTCTTTAACTGGCTTATCCATTTTTCTTCCCAAAGCAGAGCCATAGGAAGTGGTATGCCGGGACACCAAGAAGCAAGAAGTGGGGAGGCGAGGGAAGTTAAATCAGGGGTGTGTTAGGGAACTGACCCGCCCTGTAGGGACAGGCGGAGCTCAGTCCCAGTGGGAACCGAGAACCAGTGAACTGGAGACATTGGGAGTCCCACATTTGGGAGCTCACTGGCTCCCATCCTCTTTTGGTCCAGGGAGAATCCATACTGTGCACGCTCCCTTGCTTTGCAAAGTTGTATGTGGGTTAGAATGGCTGAGTGAGGCAACAGCGTCCCACGGAGGGATGGCTGAGATGCGCCGGCGGACAGGGACGGATGAGTGAGGGCAGTTGGCTGTGGCAGGAGCAGTGGCGGTGAAAGTCTGGATGGAGACTATGCACTAAGGTGGCGCCAAGCCTTCCTCGGCCCGTGGTTCATGCCTCTGTTTGGACTTGACTCAGTAATCAGTAGGCTGCCTAGTATCACAAGCCCGCTGCTCAGCTCGACCCCGGGAACCTCACCGGTAACCTCGCAGCTCTGACGGTGCTCCTCAGTCACACCCCTCCAACCCCCAACTAGTCGGATCAACCCTTCCCGATCAGTGTGCTAGTCATTCCCTTACCTTAGAATAAGCTTGATTATGTATTACTCTATGCCTAAGTGTTTTTGGATTTGAAAGAAATATATATTGGAAATCATGCCACAGGACTTGTTTTTCACTCAAATTACATTCTTAAGACCCATGTGTATTTCTTCATGTAATTGTAATTCATTCACTGATGCTGTTTTGATTTTCCATCATAAGAACATTCTGTTATCCACTTTTTAAATTTTTTAAATGTTTATTCATTTTTGAGAGACAGAGGGAGACAGAGTGTGAATGGGGCAGGGGCAGAGAGAGAGGGAGACACAGAATCTGAAGCCGGCTCTAGGCTCTGAGCTGTCAACACAGAGCCCGATGCAGGGCTCAAACTCAAGACCACGAGATCATGACCTGAGCGGAAGTTGGACACTTAACCGACTGAGCCACCAAAGCACCCCATCCATTCTTAATTGGCCATTTAAGTTGTTCCTGGTTGTAGCTGTGGTATATTGCTCCCACAAGCATCGTTGTGCATATTTCCTGGTCCTCACGTGAAACATTTCTCTAGAAACAAGAGGTGATATTGTACGGTGAGAGGGAGAGTAAATATACAAGGCGGTTCCAAATCATTTTCCTGATGAGTCTGACTTCAGCCAACATCACCTACAGCAGAAAAACATCCAGTTGAGGTCAGTCACCTCAGAGAACAAGCCTTTTGTTGTGATTAAGTCACTAACTTTGTTACATAGCATCTGAAGACCCAAATGCAAATAATTTTATTGCTGGGATTCTTTGGTAAAGCAAATGTTGGAATCACCTGAACTATCCATTTTCTAAAGCATATGTAATATCTATTAATTACATTTAAAACAGGAAAACGTCTATCTACACAAGGTCTTTATGGGTTGTGATTAATGAAGTTCTCAAAGGCAAAATTTTATCCATGCACCAGTGTCTTATAAAAACTCATATCTGTTGTTGTTTGTGAAGCAAACTTAAAAGATTTTGTTAGTTTCATAATTGAACAAGAAATGATTCAATGAAATGTACTAAAAAATTTTATTGAAGAAGACAAACCCAAAGAAATAGTGAGATAAATTTAATGATGCCAGCTTTAGGAAAATGTGAAGTAAGATATAAATAATGACGGGCTTGCAATATTGATATAAAATGCTTACAAAGTCAACCGATTAAAACATATGTATAAAAATAGACAAAAGAAAGGCGTTCTGACCACGCAGACGCAGAACCAGCGAGCAGATGAGTCAGTAGCTGGGACCACCCTCCCTGTGACCACGTTTTCACATGCAACCACTCACCAGAGCTCAAGAGTACGTTTGATCACATCCAGTATTCCTTCGTGACTAAAACAGGCAGACAAACAAATGAAAATCACTTAGGAAACTAGAAGTGGAAATTCCTTAAAATTATAAATCACCTCTATTTATGCAAAGAACCGACATCTTACTTAAGAATTCAGTCAACTTCTATTAAAGCAAAAAATAAGAAAGAGTGTCGAGTGTCCTGCTTACCATCGATCACTTTTCTGATTTTTCAGAATGTTTACAGAATCATATACACAAAGAGAAACAACTAAAGCACAGCTTTCCGTGAAGCTGAAGAGAGCACATCAGTCCATGCAGGTAATAGCAGATTCTGAAAATCTGCCCCGAAAATGACAAAGCATAATTTAAAATTATATGAAAGTCAATTAGGTGATCTATTACACATTATTTGACAAAATTGAGCATTCCTTAATACTGAATCTAATAATTTATGCAAATGTAAGCATCCATAATCCCATTTATAATAACTACAAAAGTAGAAAATACCTATAAATATATTTAACAAAAAACACATAAGGTCCGCATGAAGAAACTTTTAAATCTTATCTGAAGGCTAAGTATGGTTTAAACACATAGACATGACATGCTTTAAAATATTAAAAATATGCCTCAACTGTTATACAGATTTGTATGCAGGTATAATTTTTAAATTTTTAAGGTTTATTTTCCATCAAAACCTTTTTTATTCAGGTCCATTAAAACGTGACTCTACAAGTCGTCTGTAAAATAAACTGTCAGAAAGTAACATTTAAAAATAACAATCAGCTATGTTTTATACCTGAAACTAATGGACATTGTTTGTCAACTATACTCAAATAAAAAAATTGTAAAATAAATATAAAAATCAAGAGCTCTTGGCAGGATGGTAGTTATCAGTTGGTATATAAATGATATGAGAAATGATAGTGGATAGGACAGAAGAAATCAGTGGCAAGAAACAAAAAAAAAATTTTTTTAACAATTTAATACTTTCATATTGATTTTTGTGTTTATGATTTCCTAACAATGTGCATTGAAAAAAAGCAGGTTAACTACTCAAAAAAAATAATTTTAGATAATTAATTTTTTATAGTATTCAAAAAAAAGTTCCAGTGGATATATTTAATACATTTCATACAGCTACATATTTAACACAACTATTAATGAACCACAGAGACCGATGAATGAGCATACACAGTCACCAGGGTCAGGAGGAATTTGTTAATCTAAAAAGCCGAAGAGAAAAATGTGAACATATTTTGATAGCTCTGTTTATGAAAATTTTAATTTCTGAATCTCAAAACGCCCCCACCAGACTGGAAAAAAGAAAGTCAGTATCAATATTCACACAAAACAATATATCAATGATTAAGAAAATCGGTATTTTATACAACATTATGCAATCTACAATGTTAGAACCTATTGTTGAAGACTTTAGTCAATCCTGACTCCTCGGTTCTGAGACTCCTTAATACACACTTGCACACATGCCTGCACGCATACACACGTGCACACTTGTGCACACGCACTGTTCCTGGAAAGCTGTCCATTGCTCTTGGGAATAGCGGTCCCCAGTGAAAGGACCCTGAGAATCCCCAGCCCTCCGGATCCAATTCGTGCCTGACCAGGAAATGTGTGAACTGTCCCCCCTCACCACCCTTTTGTTTGGAAATTGTGTCTATTTGCTTTTGATGGTCCTATGTTAAATAGGAAAGATTGAAATAAGAAGGTTTTCTGGAGCCGTCGCCATAAGCTTATCATAATTACC
>NC_043705.1:144824410-144830133 GCF_006229205.1 Suricata suricatta
GCACACACTCAGCATGCACACACAGGCACACATGCACAGGCACACAAGGCACACACTCAACATGCACACACACATACGCATACACAGGCACACACAAGTGCACACACAGGCACACACGTGCCCACATCGACGCACACGCACACACACAGTTATAAATAACACGCACACTGCTCCGATACCTGCGCACACAAAACACGCGGGCACCCTACTCTGGTTGCGCCTCCCATCAGGGGAGCTGCCAGCAGTGTCCCCGCTGCAGGAAGCGAAGAACACAGTCAAGTCAAACTCCTGATTCAGGAGCCTCCTGCAGACTTGCATGCTGGAGAGAATTAAAAGAAAAATCTGTGTTCTGCACGTGATATGGAAACTGAAATGGAGGGTGAGCTCATTAATATGATGGTCTTTTTGTAAAAATAATTCAATGTTATTTATTTTGAGAGACAATGAAAGAGAGTCAGAGCACGAGCAGAGGAAGGGGCACAGAGAGGGAGACACAGAATCCGAAGCAGCTCCAGGCTCCGAGCTGTCAGCACAGAGCCTGATGCGGGGCTCGAACCCAGGACTGTGAGATCATGACCTGAGCCAAAATCGGATGCTTAACCGACTGAGCCCCCCAGGCGCCCCTACACAGCTTGATAATTTTATTGCCGAGTAGTATTCTGCTGTGTGGAGGTACCAGAGTTTGTGTATGAAGTCGCTGCTTGGGAAGCGTTGAGTTGTTTAGTTGTTGGCGAATCAAGGCTGTTACCAGCATACGTGGGGGCGGGGTGGGGTGGTGGACGTTCGCCTTCGTTTACGCAGGATAAATACGTAGAATGCGAGGATCAGACTCACTTCCGATGGGACCTCAGCTATTTTCCAGAGTCGGTGTAACATTGCGCCTTCCCACCGGCAGGCTGGAGTGTCTGGCCTCCTCCTAACCTTCCCGAAACTCCGTAAGTTTATAAGGCTCCCGTCCTTTGCTTTTTTTCTTTCTCTCTTTTTTAAGTTCCTTTAGTCATTCCACCCGGGACTGAGGTGTGGCCTCACTGTGGCTTCAGTTTGCGTTTCCCTAACGACAAACGACGTTGAGTATCTTTTAATGAGCTTATTTGCCGTCCTGTGTTTTCTTTGGTGACGCTCGTGCTCATGTCATTTGTTCATTTTTTAAACTGGGCTTTTTGTTTTCTTATTATTGTATTGCTGGGATTATATTGTTGGTAAAAATTCTTACTGACATAGTATTTACAAACATTTTATTTCACTCAGCCTGCCCTTGAGTTGTCATTATCTTTAAAATCATCTTTTGAAGAACAAAAGTTTTTAAGCTTTATGAAGTTTTTAAATTTTATTTTAGGGACTAGACTTTGTCATGTCTAAAACATGTTTATTTAAATAAGATTTTATACTGATTATCACAAAGCTGCAATGAATATTCTTCCACATGTGACCTTGTGAGCATATTTCTCTAGTCTGTAATATGTATATTTGATCATTTTCTCAGATTTATTGAGATATAATCGACGTCTAACATCGCCTGAGCTGACACGGTGTGACCTGTTGATCCGATACATCTGCACATTCCGTCAGCTTCACCTCCATGGCATCACATACTTACCGTTTCCCCTGTGTGCGAGGACTTTCAACTGTAGGGACAGTATTATTGCCTCATGTTCCCTGAAGTCATTCGTCTCATCCCAAGAGGGTCGTATTCTTTGACCTCCATCTCCCCTTTTCCCAGCCCCCGGCACGCACCTCTCTACGTTGTTTCTTTGAGGCTGGGATTCTGCATGTGAGGCCATTCTATCTGACACAGAATCTGAATTTCACACTTATGAGGTTTGGTGTGCTCCAAAATGGCTAGGTCCACATAAAGTCCCACACCCCGTATGGATTTCCCATAACCCCACTCCCCATCTGCCGCCTCGGACTCCATAATTGTTGCTGATGCTGTCTCATGGTTCCAATTTACCGTTCCGTCTTAAGACAGAGTTGAGCAGGATTCTATGTTTACCGAAGACTCAGGTTGATTCTTTTGTGAATTAGCTGCTCCTGTCTGCAGGAAGGGACCGTCGCAAGCCCGGGGTCCGGGGTGTCCTGGGCTGTTGTGGTAGAGGTAACCCTTCATGTATCTATTCCTTGGTAAGTCTGTATGAACACACTGCAATTTTGTTTCTTTTTTCTTTTTGTTTTTCCAGTTGCTTAAACCCAGGAGCCAGTAGAAGTGTGGCCAAGATTTCCAAAGCATTTGGGGAGAGGCTGATGAGCACAGGACAGTTCAAAATTCTCCGTGAAGACGCAAGTCGAGCTTCTGAACCTGGCCGAACCATCCCGAGGTTCCAGGTACATTCCCAGAGGTCCTGTGTCCCCAGGCCTCCTTGGCTGCAAGCGCATTGCCTTTCCTCCTTTTGCCTGGCTCCCAATGGAGTCCTTTCCTAACGAGGCATCACACCCTGTCTGTGTATCCTAGTTACATCAATCATTGGACAATCGAGCCACACCTCTTCTGATTTCTCTAGGTTTCAATTTTTAAATTTTCTTAAAAATTTGTTGGGATCTTAATATATTTTGGAAACTATTCTCTTGGTTTGCTTGTTATGCTTTTCTTCTTTGTTCATTTAAATAATACTTCCGAGTCTTTGGTTCACTTTTAATGTTACTGGTTCTCTGATCAGGCATAGACTAGACACATGCTATGACTCAATATTGTCACTGGAAAATTTATGACAACGATATTGTCTACCTAACAGATATTTTGAGGATTAAGTGGGTTCATATACACACGGTGATGAGAACAGGGGCAGACATGTAATAAGCGCTATACAAACATTTGTTATCATTATTATTAATGGAGTCTTTTGTAACAAAGACACTTTGATGTCAATGTAGTAAAACTGAGCAAGGACTTGAGGGGATGGTGTTGGTCCTTTAAGATCTACCTAAGAAGCACCACCGACGCTGATGATGCAGAGATGTTTCTTGCGTTGTCTCTGCAAGTTTTCTACCTTTGCATTTGAATTATATCCGTAATCCTTCTCGGGCTTAGTTACTACTTGCTGGGGTCTAAGGATTAATTTCTATATTTTTACATTTAGAAAGTTGATATTTTTATTTATTGTTTTTTTTTAATTTTTTTGAGAGGAGGGTTAGAGAGAAAGTGAGGGAGAGAGAGAGAGACCTTTACGCAGTCTCCGGGCTCAGCAGCACAGAGCCTGACCTGTGGCTGCATCTCAGGACCATGAGATCATGACCTGAGCCAGAATCAAGACACCTAACGGACGGGGCCACCCAGGCACCCCCTAAAACTGTTACAGTTAAAAATTATTCTTCTCTTCTCACTTTTTTTTATTTTGTCTTTCACACAACATGTTCCCATGAACATGGACTGCTGAGCATTATCATTTGTCACACAGCCTATTTCTGTGTCCCCTCCCCCCCACAAGTGTGTATCTCTGGAATAAGTTCAGTTTTACCCTTTAGTTCTGACTAGAGGAGAATGCTTCCTCACTTCTCTTGGCCGATTTTGTTGCTTTGTTTTTCTTCGGTAATAACCCACTTGTCAATTTCCATGCAATTTTATTGACTTGCATCAAATGTATAGATTAAAGTATTTTTGCATCTATAGACTAATTAGGGAAGAAACAGCTTTTCTTTTTCCACATGAGCATGGCTGCGTTCTTGTTTTATTCAGGCCTTCTTTTATGTCTTTTATTAACATACTTTGTTGGCCATTTTCCCAGGTGACTCAATAGTTTTATTCCTACTGTAAATGAGAGCTCACATTTTTAAAATCACATTTCACAATCATTAGTAATGGACGGCAATACTAGTCATGTTTATAATATACTATGTAATAGAATATTACATGTGTATGTGGATGCACACTCATCTATGTGTGTGTTATGTATGCACAGTCTTATATCTAGACAGCTGGGCTCCTTTCTATTTCCCACAAATGATTTCCTGGCTCTCCGCGCGGCTAGGATCTCCCGCTCAAAGCAGACCAGGACCCGTTCCTGCATTTTTCCTGACATCAAAGCAAATGCTTTTGATGCTTTGTCACAAAGCATGAGTTTATGCTACACTTTTAAGGAGAAATATTTTATGATTCAAGGAAAATCCTTTTGATTCCAAATTTGAATCACCATATAATCCTTTATGAGGATGATAGTTGGTTGAAATGTAGGAAATAGTTTTTCTGAACCAATTGAGACGTTCTATCTTCTTAGTCTTCGTTCACTAAATTCTCTATTATTGTCAGTGTATACAGTGTATACAGTGTAGTAAGGATGATTTTTGTGCATTGAGGGGTTTGCTGTGCTATTATTTCATTTAGTAGCCTTTCATCTATCCTGACAAGTGACGATGCTCTAGAAGTTTTCTTCTCGATATTTCCCCAATACACTCTAGGCTCTGTTAAGCTTGGGTTATGGAGCCTGCTTTGCATTTCCTTCTCTGGTCGAGCATGTAACAATAAGCTAATATATTCTTTGATACTTTGTAATCCCCTTTATAAAACAGTCTGTATCTCTCTTCTGTTGTGGAAAGGAAGAGAATAGAAATTTATTAACAACTTGATTTATTGATGGCTTTAGGTCTATTCAGGTATTCGGGGCTTTCTGGACTTAATTTTCATATTTGGTAGTGTTACAGGAATTGTATATTTATCTAAGTTTTCAAACTTGTCAGCATAAAACATTTTGTGACGCCATAATTTTTACATGTAGTTTGTATTATTTGATATGCCATCGCTTTCAGATCTAATATTGCTTTATTCTTGCCTTTCCTATTTTCTTGATACATTTTGGCAGAGATCATTTATTTAACTTCTTTTAAAAATCAGGTTTGGGTTTTATTGATTCTTTGATTTTTCTTCTTCAATTTTTATTATTTATTTATGTATGTCTTAATATATGAATTGGGTTTGTTATTTTTTCCAGATGATGTAGTTGCCTTCAGACTATAATTCTAACTGTAGATCCTTCACAGACAAGCTCCTGTTTATGGAACCCAACTGTTCCATGAAGTCATGTTTGGCATGGATTTCATTTGATCCACACTTTTGTGACAGATTTTGTGTTTATTGTCCTTTATCAGTTCTGCACAAATGTTTGTCCATTGTTTTTATTAAATGTTTATTTATTTTTCTTTTATAGTAAATTTTTAAAAATGTTTTATTAGTAGTCAGTAGTCTTCCTTGATCTGTGTCCCTCACTCTCCCCCGCTCTCTTTCCCCCTTCCCCTCCCCATGGTCCCCTGCCAGGTCTCTCCTGTTAGACCTATGAGTGCAAACATATGGAATACTGAAAACGAACCATGGACTGAAGGGGGAGGGGGAGGGAGGGAGAGGGGGTTGGTCATGGTGGGGGGCACTTGTGGGGAGAAGCACTGGGTGTTATATGGAAACCAATTTGACAATAAACTATTAAAAATAAAATAAACTAAATTATAAAAAATAAATTAAAATGTTTTATGTTTTTTTCTTTTTTGAGAGACAGCATGAGCAGGGGAGGGTCAGAGAGAGAGAGAGAGACACAGAATCTGAAGCAGGCTCCAGGCTCTGAGCTGTCGGCACAGAGCCTGATGCGGTGCCCGAACCCACGAACCGTGAGATCATGACCTGAGCCGAAGCCAGATGCTCAACCGACTGAGCCACCCAGGCGCCCCTTAAATGTTTATTTATTTTTTGAGAGAGAGAGAGAGAGAGAGAAAGAGAGAGAGAGAGAGAGAGAGAGAGAGAGAGA
>NC_043705.1:144830233-144833445 GCF_006229205.1 Suricata suricatta
TTGCAAGAAACTACCGCTTGCTTTGTTTCGGTAGTACCACAGAAGAACAGCCACCAGGACACAGAAAGGTTATTAAAATATTAATGTTTTCCTCCCACTTATTTCTGTGAGGCCACGATTCCTTCCTACAGTCCCCACAAAACAACTCACCGCAAGGGATTAATGAAGAAGCAGAGAGCAGGACCCAGCTGACTCATAGGAGCTTAAGACTCTAGGATTCTGGAACTAAAATACTTGAGATCTGCTGTCTTAATGCAAAGTCCCATATCAATTGCTGCCTCTAAGACTTTGACTCAGCTCATTTGTTACACTGCAGGTGACCTATTGTCTTCTGGTCCTTCTGGCTTTTCCTCTCTCGCCCTCAGGTCCTAGGAACTGTGTCGTCCACCTCGGCTTGTCTGGCTCTGTACGTCCTCTGTTCTGACCACTCCTTTTTCTTTTATTTTTAAAATGTTATTTTATTTATTTTTGAAAGACAGACCACGAGCAGGGGAGGGTCAGAGAGAGACACACACACACAGAATCCGAAGCAGGCTCCAGGCTCTGAGCTGTCCGCACAGAGCCAGACGTGGGGTTTGAACCCACGAACCGTGAGATCATGACCTGAGCTGAAGTCGGACGCTCAACCGACTGAGCCCCCCAGGCGCTCTTGATGAAGCTTTTCTTTCATGTTTTAATATTTTTCTTTCTACCATTGCTCTGTAGTTTCTTTCCAAATCCTCTCTTCATTTGATTTTAGACCGTTGGTCCTACTTTTACGTTCTTACCTGTTTGTTATATTCTGTTTCATTGTCTTTCACTTTCCCTTTTTATAGATTTCTTTGATGTTTTCTTTAATGCTCTGTATTTTAAATTTCACCTTTTATATCTTTAACGTTAATGAATGATTTTCTTTCCTCAGACCAACACTTTTCTGTTTCATGAACACAGTATCTTTATTGTCATAATTGAATATTAATTCTATCTTGACCTCAAGCAACATCAGTTTTTGTGTTTGTTTTAGCTTTTTGGTTGTTGTTGTTGACATTTCTCTGGTTTCCTCCTGATTCGGTTTTTGTCTCAATTTGGTCTCTCTCGTGGGCGAGGCTCCCCCCAGGTCCCTGGTGGTGTTTGGTGGCCTGTGGGCTGATTGTAGGGCTATGTGCCCCTCCTTCATGCAACTTAACTGAACTACCGGAAGCGAATAGGAATGTGTCAGTTCCATAGAACACAGGGAATCAGGCATCGCTGGATGTGAACCAGTGGCACGTCGTGAACATTGCTCAGAAGGGAGCGCTGGCAGCAGGAAGTGTGTGGCGGCTCAGAAGAAAGGACATTGCAAAGTCTTCAGACTTCAGGATGCGGGGCCCCCCCCCCCCCGGTCCATCCAGTACCTGACCTCCTGCTTCTCTTCCAGGTCCCATGGGCTTATTCCAGGGACCAACTGAATAGTTGAGCTCTAGGCTTGTCAGTGATAAGCCCAGTGGATGGTGAGAATAAAGTCTGGTGGAGAAAAGGGGAAATAAGCAAAAATCTCCCTGTCCATCACACTCCTCATATGCAGGTGTGTCCCTTCCTAGGCAGGGGTTTGAAGAGTGCCTCTAGAAAAACATACACCAATGAATAAATCAATAAGTAAATAATCCTGGAGAAATCCCTCCACATTTCCTTTTATTTCTATGTGTATCAGTGTTTTTAATAACTGTTTTCTCCCATTACATACCACTTTATCTCATGTTCGTTAAATGCTGATCACATATTTTGACAGGAATAGGAAAAGAAAGGATAGAGAACATTTGGAGACGGAAACTGAGAACTTAGGATGCATGTTTCCCTTTAGGAAAGGGCGTGAGCATGTCTTTTTGTACATATTGTACATATAATAGGAAGTGTTCTTCACGTTTTATTTTGGACGTTAAGTGGGGGTAAGATGGGTGCACGGATGTTGACTTGACAAAATGGCAAATTACGCGTGATCACCCACTTTCAACTGTGCACCATCCCTGCCCTTCTAAGGGCTCTGCTGCAGGTCAGGGGCGGTGTCTCGGCATGCACTTCCAGTGGGAAACACCCCAGGAAGTTCGCAAGGTGGTGGAGCAGGCTGTCCTGGTCTCTGCTGCAGAGGCGGCGGACCAGTGGCCCAATGCTTGCTCACGGTGGCTCTCCAGGGCATCTGCCGCATCGGTGTCATGGCTGCAGTGACAGAACTTGCCGGAGACTCTTCCAGACCCTACCAGTCTCCAAAGTCCTCCTGAGGACCAGTCTTCGGTGCTTCAGGCGAGATCCTAAGCCCCGAGGTGGATTCCCCGGGCTCTATTCCCCAGGTCCCCCAAAAGCTGTGTCAACCCTGAATTGCTATGTTGAACCAGGTCACGAGGAAGGGACTATCGTTTCCCTGCGCCCTAACCCGCGGGCCTCGAACCCTTCTTGTCCTCATGCGCGTGGCCATTTGCTTCCAGTGCTAGCACTCAGGCTGAGCAGACATGGAACGCGCCTCCCCAGTGCTTCCTGGACCTTGGACTTCTGCCTCTGCTGAACTCCGTGGGCCTTCCTGACTCTTGTTCGGCGGTGTGCCTTTCCTGCGTCATGCACCCGCAGGCCAGGCCCTGGCAGGGCAGCGAGACACAGCCACATTACCTTTCATTAAATAGGACTCTACACATTCTAAGTGTGGCCCGTGCTACACGTGGTTCCTGTCGTCGGTGGAATGGCTGAGGAATGGAGACTCTGGGGCCCGCGACGTGTCAGCATTCCATTGGTCTGCTTTGTACCCTTCAGACACTTAGAGTCCGTCACCACTGTGCCCTGGGCCTGTAATCATATGTAACATTGCTGCACTGGCTGTGATTCTAATGTCATCAAGAGACAGAATCTCTTCCCTCTCTGTCGGAACACAGTAACTGTCATGTCTTTAGTTGTGATTCCAGTCATTCAGTCCCTCTCTAGAGCTCAGGGTTTAACCTCAGAGCTTTTGTTTTATTCCTTTTCAGAAAATTACACCTGTGCACGGCTGTACATGTAGGCACACGTGAAGGTGTTTGCTGAACCAGTGGGAACAAGTTCAAAAAAGTTAGAACATGGGGCGCCTGGTGGCTCAGTCGTTGAATATCTGACTCTTGCCTTCAGCTCAGGTCATGATCCCAGGGCTGTGGGACTGGGCCCTGAGTCAGGTTCCATGCTCAGCCAGGCGCCTGCTTAAGATTCTCTCCCTCTCTCTCTCTCCCTCTCCCTCT
>NC_043705.1:144833545-144837459 GCF_006229205.1 Suricata suricatta
GGTCAATTAATTTTTGACAAAGCAGGAAAGAGTATCCAATGGAAAAAAGACTGCCTCTTTAGCAGGTGGTGCTGGGAAAATTGGACAGCAACATGTAGAAGAATGAAACTAGAGCTAGCTCTTTTTTAAATTATTTTATGTTTATTTATTTTTGAGAGAGAGAGACAGAGACAGGGAGACAGAGCATGAGCAGGGAAGAAGCAGAGAGAGAGGGGGAGATACAGAATCCGAAGCAGGTTTTAGGCTCCAAGCTGTCAGCACAGAGCCTGATGTAGGGCTCAAACTCACAAACCATGAGATAATCATCTGAGCTGAAGCCGGACCTTAATTGACTGAGCCACCCAGGTGCCCTGACTTTGATCCAGTTCTGATTAAACCAGTATTTGCAAACTTGGTTTATTAGTATTTATGTAAGTCCAGATTATAGCTTTTCTATTACGGAAAAAAAAAATAATTACAAGGTTCAGCATTTTGGTTCTTATTGTTTAAAGCAATATGCTAATAAATGAGGAAAAAGTTTTTCTGGTTCTGATCTCTGAAGAAAATGTTCTCACTGCCTAGTTGACACAGAATAACAGAGAAAATAAAATTCATAACAATATGTAAAATTTTTGGTTATATATATACACATAGCAATTTCACACAGTGACAAATGATTAATGAGAAATACATACTTTACAGCTACAATTCTCTAAAGGCTTTCCATGAGGGTATAAAATAATTTAAAAATTTATTTAGCAGGTGAATCCTCCCTTTCAATGTGATGAAAAGGAAATTAATTACAGATTTTGTCTTTGTGTCCTCCAATACAGACTTCATATAATTTTTTAATAGTTTATTGTCAAATTGGTTTCCATATAACACTCAGTGTTCTTCCCCACAAGTAATTTGAATTAAGAAGTGAATCTTTTTACATTCAAAAGCTTAATATCATTTCATTAATGAACATACGGCAAAATGATTTTGGTAAAGATATGCTTCCCCAGTCATGCTAACCAATGTCGAAGCCAAAATGATGCTGCCTACCTGGTGCATGCCTTCAGATTTAATTCCGAGTTTAACTGAGCGTTGGAGCCAATATGCAGAGTCCTAACAGCACGACAGACGATACTGCGTTTGTACTGAAACGTTCCTTCTCCTGGCCGTGGAGCTGACCTGCTATGGCACACTGAGAAAGTCACAGAGCAAAATCTGCACCTCCCAGGAAGCCCCACAGAATTCTGGGATCCAACACCCCAAAATGTAGATGAAGAACTTTGGGCCAGTAGAGGTCAAGGTCCAGGACTGTGGTGGCAGAGCCGGAGCAGAATCAGTATGACACCCAGGCTGACACTGGGTGGGACCCAGGGGCACCTCCCACCTGCCTGCACTGCCATGCCCCAGCGTGCCCGACTTCCAGAGGTGCCCAGATGCCAGGAGCTCTCTCTGCCCCCATGCCACCTGCACCTGTTGTTCTTGCCAGAGAGCCTGCTCTTGCTCCTGGCCCCATGGGCAGCTTTCCTGGAAATACAGGTATATACCTGGGCTTGTTTCAGCTTCTCTCTGATGCCACTGCCAGGGGGGAGCTGGGAGCCCCCTTCCTCCTTCCCTCTTGTCTGTACCACCTCCCAGCCTACCAGGCCAGAAGCAGACTTTCAGACGGGCACTGTTCAGAAATGTCCCCTTCCATCAGAGGAAGGCGGCCCCAAACTCTGCGGGCATCATGGAGTCCCTCCCATGCATGCCAGAAAGCGTCCCTACTGTGATTATTTTGTCGTTAATCCCTTCCTTCGCACGCCCTCCTCATGGGCCATTTCCTGTGCCAGAGGCCTCACTTCCTCTCCACTCCTCCTCTGGTATATAGTAGCCACTGGCTGTATGCTAGCAGAATAAATGTGTAAATCACCAAATCCCCACGTTTGAGCTCTGATTCTCTAACTTCAAAATGTCAGGAGGAGGAAGGTCAGTTTCACCCACACCAGCCCACCACCTCCAGACAACCATAGCCTCGTGCTTTTACGAATCTGGTTATTGAAATTAAGTATTAGCACATTTCCTACATCATTAAATATTGGCGTATTTATCGAATTTCCCTGTTATCCCTCCTCGTTTTCCACTCCAGATCGAGATTAACACATTAAGAAAGAGTGTTCTTGGAGGGACGGAGGCCAAGAGCCAGAAACCACATCTTCTGAGCCTGAGAACGTGTAACTTCTGGGCATTTTGGTTCCATTCTAATTAATTGCAGCCGTTTCTTTACACTTCTTTCCTGACCCCCTTTTGATATTCTTAATTAATTCTAGAATCACTAAAATCAACTAAACTTTTTATTTTCTTACTAGCTGGTGCTTTTTAGTATAAACTGGCATGAACTGATAACATCAGAAAATATTGAAAAATAGAAACAACTCTGTTTTTAATGTGCACTCTATTTAGCCAATCTAATCACCCCGTTAGATGGAATCATGTTAATATATGGATCAGGTTCTGGAATGTGGCAGCATTTCAGGTCATTGAGGGCACATTTCATCAGTGATTTGCTTTGTGACCCAGATCATGTCCATGGTCAAGATTATGTCCTGGGACGTGTCGCCTTGCAGAGTGTCGCACTCTGGTGAAATTGCTTGAAGAAGCACTGTCTTGATCCGAGGGAAGGAGAGAAAGGAGGATGTAATCAGGTGCAGCCGCTGCTTTGAACATGGTCCGAAGACTTCTGTCCAGCTCTGCGCTGGTGCCTAAAGATGGCGGCCAGGCTGTGTGACTGTGGGGGACCAGGCCAAGGGCAGTGTCCCTGATGGTCAGCCTGAAAAATCAGCGGGGAACGTGGGGGAATGAGCAATGTGTAGAGAGGCCTCTGCACAGGAACCATAAGTAGTTGGTGGTGCTGGTTTCCACGGGAGAGGTCACTGGGGGCAGGAAGGGTGGTATTTATGTAGTAACCCCATCAGCAGGTAGGCAGTTTCAGTTGCCTGCATTATTGTGTTGCGCCGTTGACAAGTACCACAACCTGGTTTTCCAGTTCTCTAAACGTCAAAGACTTCTTTCACATCCCGGAAAGAGAATGACATCACTTTTAGATTCTTGTTGAATTCTTTCAATCGCTTTTAAATAACCAATGGCTTTTCCTTTCACAAATCATAAGTGCTGATAAAGGGTAGTCGTGGTAATACTCGGTGTGAGGAACAGATTACGAGATTCCATTTTCTGAGCTGTTACATCTTTATGAGACAGTTGTGGTGACTCATAACTGCTTCTTCACCAGACTCCTTAGTGCATCCGGGGAGGCAGTGATGGCGCCAGGCGTCTCTCCCCCCTCCCCACCCCTACTTTCTTATGTAAGCTTGCACTTGTGAGTGCTTCCCTTCTTTACTCACCACAACACCTGCTAGAAATCTCAGAGAGAGAGACTTTGTCTTACACGATTCACACATGTTCACCTTACACCTCTGACACTGAGGATGAGCTTTGCAGGTAGCTTGAACTAGGTACCTTATTTTACCTGATTATTATTCCTCCCAAAACTTCAAGGTAACTCCCAGCTCTCTTTCTAATAGTCCCACGATTTCTGTGTTGGGCAAGAGGGGGCTTTCCAACCCCCGCACTCATGATATTTTGTCTAGATAATTCTTCGTAGTAGGGGTGCTCTCCTCTGCTTTGCAAGAGGGTGAGGAGTATTTTTGGTTTCTACACATTACATCCCTATAGTAATCCCCTTCCTTGAGTGTGCCAATCAAAAATATCTCCAGGGGATACAGAAGTGCTGATGCATAGGAGTACATGTACCCCAATGTTCACAGCGGCACTGTCAACAATAGCCAAATCATGGAAAGAGCCTAAATGTTCATCACCTGATGAATGGATCAAGAAAATGTGGTATATATACACAATGGAGTACTACATGGCAATGAGGAAGAATGAAATATGGCCATTTGTAG
>NC_043705.1:144837559-144879893 GCF_006229205.1 Suricata suricatta
AGGTCTAACAGGAGAGACCTGGCAGGGGACCATGGGGAGAGGAAGGGGGAAAGAGTGCAGGGGAGAGTGAGGGACACAGATCAAGGGAGACTACTGAATACTGAAAAGGAACCATGGACTGAAGGGGGAGGGGGAGGGGGAGGGAGGGAGGGGGTGGTGGTCATGGTGGGGGGCACTTGTGGGGAGAAGCACTGGGTGTTATATGGAAACCAATTTGACAATAAACTATTAAAAAATATATCTCCAGATTTTGCCAAATGTCCCCGAAGGGGCAGAATCATCCCAACAGACAATGCTGATGCTAAATGTCTGAAAACGTGATACAGATCAGAGGTACCTGGGTGGCTCAAGCATCCAACTCTTGATTTTGCCTCAGGTCACGGTCTCAGGATTCCTTGGCATCAAGCTCTGCACCGACAGCACAGAGCCTGCTTGGGATTCTCTTTCCCCCTCTCTCTGCCCCTTCCCCTCTCTCTATCACTCTCAAAATAAAATAAAGAAGCATGTATAAATAAATAAAACCTGTATACAGACCTGAAAACTGAGGCATGGTGAGGTTAGCGCTCTTGGTGCCCAGTGTCGCTCAAGCAGAGCGGACGTCCACATTGTTACCCATGTGACTTCGCACTGGTCTTAAATCCACACCACTGATGACTATTTGATGCTTACCAGTGTCTGTATGAATTACTTGAAAGACAAATCTAAAACAAGATAAAATGTCCTTTTCATTTATGAAATTAATCTTTTTTTAAAATTTACTTTATTTTATTATTTACTTTATTTTTTTAACATTTATTTATTTATTTTTGAAAGACAAAGACAGAGCTTGAGTGGGGAAGGGGCAGAGAGAGAAAGACACAAGATCTGAAGCAGGATCTAGGCTCTGAGCTGTCAGCACAGAACTTGATGTGGGGCTCGAACTCACAGACCATTATATCAGGATCTGAGCTGAAGTTGGATGCTTACCCAACTGAGCCACCAAGGTACCCCAAAAATCTTAAGACTTAGGGAAAAGATGCCCTTTCATTTAATTTCCCATTGTCATTGAATTTAGATGGGATCTCTTATAAGCCTTACAGAAATTTTGGGAACACTTAGTGGTTATGAAGCAGTGATTATGAGTCATATGTTGGCAGGGGACAGCAAGAGCTTCCTTGGAAGTACGTGATGACAAACGGCGTCCTCCCCAGCAGAGGCCTTGGGCGCGGTGGCGTGGACGTGAGGCTGGGGGCCAAGGCAACGCTGGAGGTGAGGAGAAGGAAGCATGAATGGGGAAGTGAGACCCCAATTGATGAAAAGACCTCTGAGGACAGGGACCAAACCTGTCATTGTGGTGCCTGCAGGACCTTCCTGGCCAAAGTGGAAACAACGAACACAAGTGACTGACAAATGGAAGAAGTTTGGGGAATTTGACATGATCAACTCAAAATACAAAATGGATTCACCTCTGACATTACATTATAACACCTTCAAGTCAGATTCTCAAATAAGACTTTCCCAAATGCCCCCTGTGGACATTTGTGTATAAACATGAAGAGAATATTGGAGCTGATGTAAGAATTGGTGTCATAGTTCCAAATGTTTGGTCTAGACATGTTTATACACAAATTCAAGGGGGATATTTGGGGGGGGGGATTTTGCAAGTTTGTCTGCAGGCCCTCTGCACCACTCAGATTCTTCTAGACGCGGGACCTGAAACCCAAGGGGAAGGAGGAAGTGGATGTGAGGCTCTTAGAGAGGCAGCAGTAGTTCCTTCTGGAATAATGTATTGTCCCCATGCCCTCTATGAAAGGAGCGGACGAGTTAATTAATTTGTCTTTTCTTTTAACCTACTTGGTTCTACCACTCAAACCTGCTTGTGTCCCGAAGGACCGTCCGTCTCTGACGTGGGCTGTGTCTAATCCGTCACCTTCCTGACCTTCGCGTGCGGCGACCTTTGCACCGGCGGGGTGCAGAAGAAAGATTCCCGGAGGCCTGAGGAGCCTTGGACAGGAGAGCAGACGCTGGAGGAGATGGCCGCGTTGTGCCCGGAGCTGAACACGGACCCCAGGCTCAGAGGCGCTCGCTGCAATCCTGGATATTTGAATGAGACCGTGCCATCAGCTCGCCTTGTTAAGAAGGGATGGACCTGGCCAAGGGAACTCCTGATTTGCCGGAAATGGAAGGGTGTTAGTTCCACAAAATCCCAGAGATGCGGGCGTCCCTAACTGCCAGCCAGGTGGGCGGGGTTTGCAGGGAGGCAGGCGGCTCCGCCTCCTGGTGAGTGCGGGGTTCGGCCCCTGGGATGCCCAGGCCCCTGCACATGAGGAGAGAGCCTCCGGCCCTGGGGACGCCGGGGTCCGTGCACACGAGGAGAGAGCCTCCAGCCCCGGGGATGCCGGGGTCCCTGCACAGTTGCGGGATGTGAGTGAGTGCTCACACAGGTACGGTGAGCCCTCTTGACCTCTTGGTGACAATAATAGGACCCCCTTCTCGGTTGTGATGAGACCTGATTATGCTAATATATGCGAGGAATTTAGACCAGGCCTCAGCAGAGTGAGCACCCCTAGTTACACAAATAAATGTGTTCTTTATAGGAAGAGTCTCTTTATAGATGAGACTCCTCGGGTTTAAATTAGACAAGGCCTTCTCACAATCGGGGTTCTCTCTCCTTCCCCTGTGACTGGGAGCCTGGGGTGGGCGCTCACATGCGGCTCTCATTTTGTACATCCAACCAGAGGCCACACCCTGTTGGTTTTGTCTTCTGTCCGTCCCTGCAATCCATCCACTGTGACCCACGACCTACCCTCCCCGGCCACCACCCTGCCATGCTGCGGTCACCTGTAAACGGACCACCGCGGGCTCTCTGAGCCTCCCCCCTCCTGCCTTCAGCTGGTCTCCATGATCCAGCAGGAGCCATCATTGCAAAATAACAGATATGGACATAAACAGCCCTTCTCACCCTTGTTCCTACTGTTTAGCCCTTCAGGAGCCTCCCATTGCTCTAACCCAAGATGCAGGAGCCTCCCCAGCCCAGTGGGCTTCCTGGTCTGCTGCAGGGTCCTCTGTCCGCTGGGTTTCACCCCACTGCACATCTCTGCGTTCTGCAGTAATGCTTCTTGGCAGCGACCTGGGCACAGCCTGCTCCTCCCGTTGCCAGCTTCGTGACCCATATAGATTATTTTAATGTTTATTTATTTTGGCCTGAAAGCGAGAGTGAGGGAGAGAAGACCATGAGTGGGGCAAGGGCAGAGAGAGAGGGAGACACAGAATTTGAACCTCCATGCTCTGAGCTGTCAGCACAGAGCCTGACGCGGAGCTCAAACTCACGGGCTGTGAGATCATGACCTGAGCCGAAAACCAGGAGTCAGATGCCTAGCCGATGGAGTCCCCCAGTGCCCCCACCCATGTGGGTTATTTGAGCAGCAGCTACAGAGCCTCTTGCCAGAGAACAGCTTCTTGGACAGCTCCTGTCTCCCCCTGTGCTCCCCAGCCCTAGGCGCCCCCTGCAACCCCCATTACACTACAAATTTCCGTTTGTTGGTGTGACCTTTGAGGTACTTCCTTTGACCCATGACCGCAGGTGCTGTGGGCCAAGGATGGCTCACAGCGGGGTGCATGCCCCCGAGAATGCAGGTGGGGAAAGTGGGTCAGGGCCCCCAGAGCAAGGGGCCTCCGAGCTTCTGTCCCCGCTCTTCCAGGATCAATCAGTTATAATTCATTCCAATTCCAGAAAAGAAAAAGAAAAAGAAAAAAAAGAGCAGAGAAGAAAGCAAACAATTCCACATTCAGGAGCTTTAATTTTAAGTAACCCGCTAAACTGTGTTAATTGCTTATGAAATTGGGACAGGCGGTGCATACGGTCCTCTGAAAAATAAATGTTATCCCAGAAGAGATAAATATCCATTACTAAGAAATGATGATTTGCTCTATTTCCTCAGTCAGGCAATATTTATCAGGAACATTGATTTAACTGGAGGCTATTGGCAGATACAAATGGTTGATGACAAGAACCAAAAAACCACCTTCAATTGCCATCAGGGCTTTTCATTTTAATGTAATGCTTTTTGGAATTATGGATGCCCCCGCGATACCTCAGAGATGAATGGGCGGCTCCTGCCGGGTTCACTACATCACACTCTGGAGTCCGCTTAGCCTGTGGGCTAGTCATTGCTCCACAGAGTTTAAAAACACCTGGAGCATTTACTGGAAGTTTCAGGGGAAAAGTAAAAACAAACAAACAAGAGGCAGAACAAGAAAACCTAAAGCCGGAAAGGAAATTGAATACAATTAACATGGTGTAAGTTTTTTAAATGTTTTTAATGTTTATTTATTTTTAGAGAGAGAGAAAGTGAGAGCAAAAGAGGGGGGGTGGCAGAGGGAGAGGACAGAGAGAGAATCCCACATGGCCCCAAGCTGTCAGCACAAAGCCGGATGTGGGGGTTGAACCCATGAACCGTGAGGTTATGACCCGAGCCGGAGTCGGACGCTCAACTGACTGAGCTGCCCAGGTGCCCTAGTCAGTCTTCATTTTAAAGGTTGCAGATTTAAGGATGGTCACTCTCCACTTAGCAAAGCAGCACAGCGTTGTTGGGGCGCTGCATCGAAGCCCCCACTGGCAGGCCCCTGTGTGTGCCGAGCGACTGAAACCAGCAGAGAAGGTTCTGTTCCCTTCAGCCTGATTAACAGACATCTTCAAAGCTCTAATGAGAAAATGGCTGGAGTAGGGCAAGAGATCAGATCACAGGAAAAGGCTGACACTTAAGGCTCTTTTTTATTCCTTCTAAAATGGAAGTAATAGAATTTGCACTGTATAAAGTCATTAATCCCAGCGCTCGATGGCACAGCTGCCTCTGGGGCTTGGCGCGGGGTGAAAGGACATCCATCCAGCGTGCGACCTGGGGTTGTGAAGGTGAAGCGGGCTGCATGAGATCCCAGGTGGGTCACCCTGCTTTCATCCGGCTTTCCTTTTCCACCGTCGGCAATGTTCTCGGTGCCTGCTTCTGGTCCACATGCTTGTGATTCTTCAGTAGAAAAGCAAAACGGAGTTAAGCAGCAGACAAGGCTACCCGAGTGACTTGGGTAGCTCTCAAGGTGTCCCCATGGCACCGGGGTCGGCCATCGAGATTTCCCTAAAGTTCTCTGAGGAGCCTGGGCGCCCAGAGAGCAGATGAGGCAGGTGACCTTGGATTCACAGGTGTGCCCAGTACAGAGGAGCTTGGACTCAGTTTGCAAAGTTTGGTTCTCTTGTGCATTTGAGCCGTTGTGTTAAAAATCTACGGTGGTGTCTGTCCACCAACCTTGCGGGAGTTAATAATGAGCCTCAACATGGGGACAACGGTAGCTTGGGGGCTTGTATTCCCCAGTGCACACCGGCAACAGGACTGCGTTCTCCTTGCTCTGTGGGTGATGCACCCCTACGGAATGGAAGGGGTCAGTGCTGAGTGGTTCACAGCTTCGGCTCAGCTGGGCGGTCTGGCTTTACTATTGACCGGCCGTGTGAACACAAGGAAGTCCTTAGGCACTTTTGAGTTTCTCCCTGCTCTCTTAACATGAAACCCGTAGTGACGCGTCTTCCGCAGCATATTTCAGTGTTGAATGTGATCGCTTTTGAAAACTACTGAGCCCCAGACCTGGTACATGGGGAGACTGCCGCCGCCATTATCATCACTGTTGTGCTAAAGCATCATCAGAATAATGTTACATTGGCAACTCAAAGGGAAGCAGAGAGATGGCTTTCTCTAAAACAAGACAAGGTCAAGATAGGGAAATAATAATTCACACTTGCTCTTTGACCTAAAATAACGCAAGACAACAGTTCTCATGGTGCATTTAACCTTCCCGAAGGCCGTGGCAGCAATATTCTTAACTGCCATTGCTTAATGCCTGTGGGTAAATGGCCCCAGAGGGTTGATTTTGCATCCTGAGTAAAGTGTGGGGAATGGAATTAATACTGCACGCTCTTCATGGGGGAATGAAATAGTCTTTCATTCTGCCTCATGGTTCTCTCTAAGGATATTGATCAGATTTCTGCAATACTCGGTAGCTCATACCAACGCATGCGGCATTAAATAAATCATTGAGCAGCCAAGCATGGCTTATTTAAGGGAAAACCCCTAAGAAAACTCACTTGGCAGAAGTAAATGATTTTCCTAAATATCAAGGATAACACAATTTTTGTTTTTTATATTTTAATGTTTTTAAATGTTTATTTATTTATTTTGAGAGAGGGGGAGTGGGTGAGGGACAAAGAGAGGGAGCAGGCTCCAAGCTGTCAGTGCAGAGCTGGATATGGGACTCGACCTGATAATTCCCGAGATCTGAGCTGAGATCAAGAGTTGGGCGCACCAAATGAGCCACCGGGCACCTCCATCAGGCAATTTTTACCCCCTGAAACATGAATATGCTACATTTCACCCTGAAGTGGCTCTTTCCTGCTTTGCCCAAAGTCCCCCCCCCCACTTTCTGTTTGTCACGTGAGTTTATGTTTTCATGAGTTTCATGGACTCCTGTGCTTTGAGCTCAGCAGATCGGGCCCCGCTGGTTCCCAAGCTGCAGTACAACACACACATCGTTTCCCTCCATGTCAAAGTTTGAGTTTCTATGTTGAGTCACAAACATTATTTTCTCTCATGTCTTACCGACTATCTCCGAAAGATAACTTCCCATCACCTGGAAGTGTGCAGTCAAATCCGGATTTCTGTTAATCCATCTCTGTTTCTTTTTATTTGCTGCTAAAATGCAAACATGAATTATTTTCTCTCTTGCTCAAAAGGACTTGTCTGTATTCTCCCTTAAGGTAGATTCTGTGGAGAGATGTGTGTGAACTAATCTCAAATCTATAAATAAAAACAAGGTGTTTTATTCACACTGTGCATGAGATTCTTTCTCTGGACAGGTAACAGAAGATCTCTAGAAGTAAGGCTTCCTGAGATGTCCCATAATAAGCAACCGTGGCATTTTGGGGACCAGACCCCTCCCCCAAAGAACACTTGCTGTCTGAGGACAGGGATGCCTTCCTTGCCCCACACGGCTGGGCGGCAGCTGAGACTCGAGGGTCCAGATAAGCAAGCTCTCGGCGGATCATGTGCATCTCAGTTGAACCTGTTTTCAAATGGACTCATTTATTTTCAGCTTGTAATTGTTACAAATGTTTTATAAGCATGTGCAAGGGTCAGAGAATTTTGGAACCCTGGAAACTATTCGTGTGTGCACATTTGCATACATGTGTCCTCAGAAGAAGTTTGTTCCACACTAGAACAATGAGTCTGGAGGACCTAAACCTTCCTTTCTCCTCTCTCTTTTTCCCATTCTATTCTTCTTCTTCTTCCTCTTCTTCTTCCTCTTCCTCAGCTTCAGCTTCTGTTTCTGCTTCTGCTTCTCCTTCTCCTTCTTTTAGTTGTTTAACCTCGGTGATCACCCTTCTGCGTAAAGGATTCAGGATGATGGGGAGGTCAAGGCCTGTGACCAAGAAAACAACTGACTCCAGGCGCAGCAGAGCCTGAGAAGTTGGTGAGCCATTTTCAACGTAGCCCTGTGTTCATCTTCGGTAGCGACGGCTCATTCGCATGAGGTATTCACAAAGTCACGTCCCGCACTACTGAATATTTTGTTCACCGGGACACAATCCTCCACCGAGGGCAACCCAAAGACTGCTCCTCGGCTGTGCTCAGAAGTGCTGTCATGATCCTTGCTCGTTTTTGTTAATCCTCCCAGGGTGTAATTAGCACCATGTTTCCAAAGATCAAGCTATTACCATTTCCCCCATCTGCTCCTTGATGCTTAAAACCCCTTCACAGAATACAAAGCCTTTCATTCAATAAGCAGAGATACTGTTTAAAATGAAAATATCCTTGGAAGAGGCAATACAATGACTTAAAAGTATTACCGACGCATAACTTACTAACACCACGTTTCTCCGGTGTTCAGGTTTTGTGTTGGAAGGTGAGAAACGGTGACCCTGAGGATTCAACTTGAGGATGAAATGAGTTAATACGTATCAAGGGCTTAGTACAGTGCCTGGTGCGGAGCATCTGCTGAGGAGAGAGCTGCTGTTATCTCCATTTTAAAAATGGAGAAATGGCGGGTTAATGGCTGTGGTTCACACCGAAGCCGCCTGCGTGCCCAGGCTCCTTCTGCTCTAACGAGCTGTGATAAATGACACCTCAAGTGGCGGGAGCCTAATTTAGCTCTTTGTGCTCAGCTACTCAAGGAGCAGGCAGGTGTGCGGCTCCTTACGTTTCGTGGCCTCCTTCTGCTCCGGGCGGTGAGGCGGACTGGCCTGGAGTTGGGATCCTCCCGCGTCCCAGAGGACAGGTCCCTCCGCACCTGACTGCAGCAGCAGTGGCATTACAAGTTGGTGCTGCGGCACCGGACAGGCTTTGGGGAGCCACCTGGAAGTCCTACGTGGTATAAAGCCATTCCTGGTCTCAGGAGGTCTGTGCCTTCGAGGACCCAACGGTGGGTCACCATGAGGATTTATCCACTCGCGGAAATGTGATCAAGATCCCACCAACCTTACAGAGACAGGTCAGAGTCCCAGCTCCTGTGGTGTGGGTGTGTGGCCACCGGAGGGCCACAGGGCTTTCTTTTCCAGCCGCTTACATTCCTCGGGGGCATGGATCAGGGGCATCCACCCTGGGTCCTGTGGCTTCCTGTGGGTAAGGTTTTGAAGCAGTTCCATCCATTCAAATATGGCCTCCCCAAATGCACTCAGCACATTATCCATCCAAGCAGAGCAGATTGATGTGTTAAACACACACACACACACACACACACACACACACACACACACACGCAACTTAGAAATTAAATCTCCCTTGAAATAGAAGGCCACATAATTGAGTTTCTGTATATGTTGTTTGGAGACAGTAACAAAGAAATGTAAAACAGGAGCCCTGAAGCTGGGGCGGCTTGTAAGCCTGGTTAAGCCATTTTGAAAAACACTTGAGTTGCCCCCATTAGAAAACACAGACTACTTATTACTTCCTTTTCTTTAGCCCTACGAGGCATCAGCTCCCTTTCTTTTTATTTTCCTTTCTCCCCCTTTTCAAAGTGCACTCATTGAACTCTTGGCAATTAGTGTAATTGAAATTTATTGACAATGTGGCCGGTGTGGAAGCCCATTGTCCCCGAGCCAGTGCGGCTGTGAGCCGCTCCGTGGCCGAGTCAGACAGCCGGGCATTGCTCAATCACATCAATGGGCCACCGGCTGCCAAGGGTTCCTTTGGGGGTATGAATGTTACTTAGTGATAAGAGCTTTTCGAAACAGGATCCCTGGACCCCATCTCTTGTGGGAGATGGAAATGAAATATGTATTTGGCTGCTGTGGAAAATTAATGTAATTGGCTCCCACATAAAGCTTTGACAAGTTGACCTGTTTGAAATCCAAGGAGGGCTTCGAGCCCCCTATCACATTATCTCCAACGAACCCGACCACGCTCACTGCCCCCCACCCCGAGCACCCCGGAGGTGAAACGAAATGGAATTTGGGTGCCGGTGTTTAACAACACTTCTGTTGAATACAGTTATTATTTTTGCATGTGTAGCTTCAAGACGAAGGGTGAGGATGATTGGATTTTCGCGTGCAGGTGTCTGTGTCGATAGCTCTTGCTGTGGGTTTTCTTTTCACCGGCGAGGCCAGGGTGAAAATGTCTGTAAATGTACTTGGGCACAGCTCTCTTCAGACCCGTTCTCTCGCCGACGAGCAGTATGATTTTAAAATGTAGATGTGTAACTCGATTAAATTTAATTGGACTCATTTAGAGGGCAGTGCAGATTTCCAGTTTTCTCTTCTGAGAGGATAGATACGTTTTATTTTAATGCATAGGGATTTAGGCGTGTAAAGCTAATAGGGGAGATATATTGAAATCTCTACCCATGGAAATGGGCATATGACGTTTTCCCTCAGGGGAATTTCTTAGGAGGAGATTACTATGGTGAATTAATTTTAGCTGCCGTCCTGTCTGGTTCCTAATTTCAGATAATATGCTCTTTTGATTTATTTAATAGGACCCTAAAACGCAACACCCCAGAGTTTAAGAGAATACAATGATAAATTGGAGAGCATGTGAGAAAGCATGTGTATATGTTTCTTCCTTTGAGGAAATCTTCATGCTCTTGTTAAATCCTGAATTATTTGCATGCATTAATGTACACAGGCCCTTCCCTGACTACCATTTTAGAGGCAGCCTCGAAACAATAACTTAGGCGGTTCTATTGATTCCACATTTAAAAATGGATTGGGTCAGCAGTTTATTATTTTTTCTCATTTCAGTGGTAGAATTTGTTTCTCAGAGGAAGGTGTGTTGCAGCTAACAGAGAGTTGAAGTCGGTCTGTCTCAATGACTTTTAAAACGTCAACGCACTCTCTTGGCGAGGAGGGCTCTATACACTAACGGGTCAGGCATTACGGTATCACACTGAAATTCTTGGATGTCACGAGAAGAAGGACAGGGGAGGCCGGGTGGATACAGGGATTGAATTCTGCATGGTACACTGATGTGCAGGTGAGGGCTGAAGGATGTGCCAGGAGGGGGGACACACGGCTGGAACACACAGTCTCTCCAGTCGCCAGCTGGGAGCCACAGGAAGTGGTGAGGCCCGGCAGGAAGTGGTGGCCAGAAGAGAATGAGCTTGACTGTGCAGGGAGATTATAAGGCCCGCAGGTGGAGAAAAGACTCAGAAGATGGGTTCCTGTAGCTGCATTATTAAAGCGTCGACTTGTTAATGACCATGGTTCAGCGCGAACACGAGTAGACCTGGTGAGGAATACCTCTCCACCTGTGCCACCCATGGCAACGAGAGCCCTGTGCAGTAGGGACCTTGGACACAGGGGACCTGCTTGCAGAAGAATGTCCATGCCAGCGCCATTTCTGTGTGTTGTCACTCACAGCTTGAGCCACGAGGAGAAAGCCGGATTTATCTCACTTAGGTCAGGCTTCACATAAACTTAGCTGTTGTTTAATTTTAAACATGACATTTTGGTCAAGGTTCTGCACAGAAACACAACCACTAGAATATACGTATACAAATAAGAGTTTTGATTGATTGCCTTATTGATTATAAGGAATTGGTTCACACAGTTACAGAGGCTGAGAAGTCTAGACTTAGGAGGGATGATGGGATCGTTCCAGTCCATAGTCCGACTTTGGCTCAGGTCATGATCTCCTGGTTCGTGAGTTCAAGCCCCGTGTCGGGCTCTGTGCTGACAGCTCAGAGCCTGGCGCCTGCTTCCGATTCTGTGTCTCCCTCTCTCTGTCTTTCCTCTGCACTCTCTCTTTCTCAAAGAATAAATAAACATTAACATAATTAAAACAGGAATGAGCTAAAGATTGAAAAAAAGAGAACATTCTGTAAGTCATTGCTTAAAGCAGTTTACTAATTCTGGAACAAAGCATTCTTATTAAATAATTAGTACTACAATATGTGGAAAAAGTCACTGAGTTTTCTGAAAATTGCATTAAAAAGTAACATGAAGGGTTTGGATTAGTGTCAGCTCATGCCTGGGTTTCCTGTGCCACACGGCTGGGGGAACAGAGACGCTGAAGACTTCAGAGACCCCACCAGACTGTGAGCGCTATGACACCAGGCTCAGGATGTCATGTGGGGACAGAGACCGGCGGATGTGGACACGGCCCAGCAGCAGCCTGGGACCCTGGGAGAACCTTCCTTTTGCAGAAGCGTTTACCTTCCACGCTACCTAACGCAGACAGGGTCTTGCTCAAACGTATTTAAAAGCAACGCTCTCCTCCTAAGGGAGGGTGCCAGGCCTTGCCTCATGCATATTTGCTTCTCTCGGAAACTGGGCGGGATGCGCCTCAGCTCCTTACTTAGGTCCCTACGTCAGCTCCTCCGGGCCTCCCCCCTTGGGTGGAGAACCTGGCAAGCACTTCAGAAAAGCCTGCTAGGTTGTCTGTACCTGGGACTTCCTGTAGCAGCCCTAGAGCTGAGTTTGGGGAGGGCGGGCATCTGGGTTCTGTGTCGGGGCCCGGCTAGCGGGGAGTCAGCCAGGGAAGGAAGGCCCGACAGAAAGAGGGGGGTCTGTACAGAGTTGGAAACATATTCTACAGAACATGACTTTTGAGTGTATTGCTTTGTCCGATACAAAGTCATTCCTTTACTAGCCTGCTTGTCCTGTGTCCCCGAGGCTTGACGGCGATCAACACTGAGAAAAGACCAAAATCTCACTGAACTCGCCTTTATTTCAGACACGCAAGCTCAGGTTTCAGTCTAGAGAAGCCTCCACGCGGGAAAACGAGAGCCTGCGGCAGGTGGGGGGCCACAGGGAGGGGAGGGTCCTCTGACTCCCAGTGTGGCTACATTACAATATTCAGATGTCCAGTTTTCAGAAAAGAAAAAAAAAGAGCAAAAACCAAACGAGAGAGACATACAAAAAAATTGACAGCATGACAGGAAAAAAAACAAATTAATAGAAACTGTCCATGAGGAAGCCCTAGCCAGCCTTAAAATCACCTGACCTAACTGTGCTCCCAGAGCTAAAATAAGAGCCGGGATAAGATACCACATTGCCCAGAGGAGCATCATGGCTTCCCACTGGCAAGGACACAAGACAGTCACCCGAAAGCCTGATTCTACTTCCTGGGGCACCAACTCAGTGCTTCTCCCGGATTTGCCAGAAAAGTATGAATCCAGTCATGAGATGCGCAGGCACCCTCAGGCTCTTGCGGCCCAGACTTTCCAAGAAGTGGGACCACAGTAAGTGATGCTGATAATCTCTGCATCGTGCTTACTGCATGAGAAGTGTTGGTCAAGACGGTCTGCCATAAAGAAAAAAAATTGGAACGGAGTCAAAACCCAACCCATCTAAGATAATTCCTGTGTTCCTCAGTGTAAGCCAAGAAAGAGGAAGGGATGAAACCCTCTAAGAAGATGATCCCTTCAGCCAGGAATTCAGGGAAATTCCATCACCTTGAAACATTCCCATAAGTAATTAAAAAGGATAAAGTTTCTAATATTTTAAAAGCCATTAAAGTATCCAGTCATTTGATAGGCATTAAGTGCCAACTTGAGTCGGCCATGGTGCCAAGGGACAGGTGGATGGATGAATGGACACGGCCTCAACCTGGGAAGTGCTTCTTAGTCCTTCCTCACATGAACAAAGCTAACAGGAGCCATGCTGATTTCATCAGCTTCTTGCCAAAAGGGTTTCAAAACTGAGTCTTTTGTCTTATCTCCCAGTTTCTCAGGCATAGAGACTTTGCACGCCCCCCTTGGGGTAAAGACTCAGAAATTGACACCTTTATATAGCAGAGGTATAAGTAACAATCATAGAATTTAAGAAGCAAATAATAATAATCATTATAAATCTCATATAGTTGCTCAGTTTTGTGCTTGGAAAAGGTTATCTTTCTTTTTTATTTCCTCATCTTACGAGCTGAATAGGAGGTGCATTTAGAGATGGTGAAACGGGCTCAGGGTGGTTTTCACGGACCCATGGCCCTGTAGCTGGTAGGAAGCAAAGGGCACCACACAGGACAATTCCAGAGAGATCGTACGCCCTCGAGGGCTCTCTGAGCCGTCTTTCCATCTCCCTCCTCTCAGGCCATAAAATCCAGCAAGAAAGCAGTTTGTGCAAGATCAAATGAAACTAATTTGTAATCTCTGGTGGGTGAAATCCACTCACCATTTTCATGAACATTCATCCTGCGCTTTCCACCGATAACAGAAAGAGACTCCTACTGAACTGATATTTCAAAATATATCTTAAAATATTTACTTTATATTATTAGAAAGTAGAAATGTGTCCCCCAGAAACAAACTACTACATATCCCATATCTTATTCCATGTTAGGGTCGTTATAGAGAGGAGTTGTTGCCGATACAAATTACACAGGAATTACTGGTTTTCTTTCAAACACAGGCACTCAGTTTGGAAGATGAAGCACCAATTTAACTATGCGAAGGAACTTCAGAGCTTGAGTTCCACATGTGAAGCCACCTAGCATTCTTAGAACATCTATACGAGCAACAGGTAGACAAAGTCAGGCATCTTGGATAAGAAATATTTTCAAGTTAAAACTGTCTCCATTTGGGGGGCTCTTGGGTGGCTCAGTTGGTTAAGCTATTGACTTTTGATTTCATCTCAGCTCATGATCTCATGGCTCATGGGATCAAGCCCAGTGTCGAGCTCTGAACGGACAGTGCAGAGACTGCCTGGAATTCTTTCTCTCTTTCTCTGTCCCTCCCCCACCCTCTTAAAATAAATAAATAAATAAGCATTTAAAAAAACAAGTGTCTCCTTTATCTCTGCATGGCCACAAGGAGACACACAAGACACACATGTGTCCCCCAGCATGGCTGCCGTGTCTGGCACTTAGAGCGCTGAACGCGTGTTCATTCGAGGAAAAGCAGGCTCGTCACCCACAGTATTGTCCTTTCTCATTCCCACTCTTTCACTGTTTCACCACAGCCCCGGTGAGAGTCATGGGGTGGAGGCCAACAAAGGAGCAGCCATGCTCCAGAACGTCCCAATTTCTAGGCAACACACCCAAGTCTACAAGGCTGATCTCTGCCACCTCCACCAGCAAAGCATCTGCTAACATTGCCCGGTCTGCCACGTTTGTCTGACACAAAACGAAGCACAAATATACTGATAAATACCAGGCTCCCACATTCCATCATTTAGAATATTGTGTCAGGTGGTTCACGCACATGTTGACGGAGGCCCCTTTGCTCCCTGTTGCCCAAGCAGCACGACGGTTTGTCACAAAGTATGTGGGAGCATGGACTCCACATTCTGCCGCTAGACTGCAGACTCCGGAGGAGGGACACTACACCTCACCCTTAGTCAGCATTGCTTCCAGTTTCTTGGTTTTTTAGCAGAAAATATGTATGTTATTGAAAGAAAAGTACTTTTATTATGTCTTGTTGTATAATGAGTCACATAAGAAAGCAAGTAATATATACAATATATATTATACCAAGTAACAGTAAAGCCTGTAATATATCACATGTCTGATATATATATACACACACACACACACACACACACACACATATATATATGTCTGCTTTTATTTGTTTTAAGAGAGAGATCGAGAGCACATAGGGGAGGGGCTGAGAGAAGGAGAGAGAGAGAATCCCAAGCAGGCGCCGCACTGTTAGCACAGAGTCTGATGCGGGGCTTGAACTTCCACACTGTGAGATCCTGACCTGAGCTGAAACCAAGAGCCAGATGCTTAACCGACTGAGCCAGCCAGGCACCCTGAATCTAGATGTAGGTATTATCTCTGAGTTTCTTTAAGTCGAAAATGTGGGGGCAGCTGATCTGGGTGCTTCTGGGTCCGGTTTCCCTTGTGGTTGTAGTAAGGGTGTCTACCACGCCTGTGATCTCATCGGAACTCTCGTCCGGGGAGGGATCCTCCTCCACCCCCTCCTGTGCCTATGACAAGGTTTGGTTCCTTGCAGCCTCTTGGAGAGACACCACATGTCCTTGCTGGCTTTTGTCCAGAGTCACCTTCACTTCCTGTCTCATGAGCCTTTCCAGAGCAGCTCACGAGGTACAGCATCAGGGTGAACGAGGGAGAGAGGCAGTAGCCTAGGCGGAAACCACCGTCTCTGTAACATACGCTCCAGATCTACACTCAGCACCCCAGTTGTGTTCTGGCTGCAGGAAGTGAGGCACCACGTCCAGCCCACGCCCAGGGGCGAGGCCTTATGCAAGGGCGTGAGGGCCAGCAGGCAGGACCACTGCAGGCATTTTTGAAACTGCTCACCACCCGTGCGTGCTCAATCCTCGCTCGGCCATTTGTGATTTGTTTTCTTTTGCATTCATCTTTTGCATTATGCAAACCTGCATCCATCTTTCTCCTAGAAGAGCGCAGATCAAAGCTGGGCCTATTGATAACTCGAACGGTGCCTCCTGTCATCCTGTCATTAATGAGCCCCTTCTACCTCAGTCACCTTGTCCCCGTCCCCTTTCTTTTTGTCAGTACCTGGGAGGAAATGCTTCAGAGCACGTTCTCCTCATCTTGCCTCACATTCTCCTAAATTTTAACTGGGTCAGCAATTCACTTTGACTGGGTCAATAGGTTCTTTTCGTTAGGTGAGTCGGATTATTTCAGAAGACCAGGAATTACTGTTAGATATACAGACCCTACAAGATCTTTAAGCAAAACCATCCCTTCCAATTGAAAATCTCCTAAAAAGTCTTTATTTTCTGAAACTGTCAAAGGGATCTTACTTTCAAGTAGTGCGGCCTTGGGAGCAGGACCTGGATTCTGGAGTCTGTGCCACCTCGTGTAAATGACTGATCGCTCGGTGCCTCCGTCTTCTCTTTCATAAAAGAAGAATGATAATGGTCCCTTCCTCATTAAGGATGTTGTTGGTATTAAATGACTTAATATTTGGAGAACACTTCGAACAATGGCTGTCTTTTAGGAAGTACTTTATAAGTGTCTGTTAAATAAAATAAATGGCTTTGGAGAAGGATTTAACATTTTCTTGGCAGATGTGCTTGGCGTACTTAATATTATTTCAGTCATTTTTGTGAATCTTAACTAGTTCTGGTATCCCCAGGAGTAACCATTTAGAATAAATAATTTGTCCTTCCTTTGTATCTGAACCAACACTAGCCTCTGCTCCCCTCAGGGAAAGGGACGGTATCTGACTTCACCCTTCATGTTCCAGGTTTCATACTCTGCCCGGCACGTGGAAGGCATTCAATAAACAGATGTTTAATTAATTTCATATTGTTTGGGGGTGACAATTTGCAAGGAAAAAGGAAAGGAGAGATTGTCCTTTAAGTGGGGTTTGTTTGGGCCACATTTAGAAAAGCGAGGTATCTTCTTTTCCACTATATCACTCAGCCAATTAATCAACACTTGAATGAATCCAAGATAGCTCCTTCATTTTGTCTACTTATTAACTTTCATTATGTGCAATAGCTAAAGTGTAATTGTGAACAGGATGGATTATGCCGTAAACTTCTTTCCTATTACACCATTCCTTCACAAATCCCTTATTAAAGTGTGCCAAGGGTGATATATTATGTTAAGAAGGTTTAAAACATAAGGTGACAATGACCTTCCCTTTAATTAACTATGATGGAAACAAAGGTGAGCCCACTGATGATGGGGCTCGGCAGAAAGCCATAAATCACCCTCCACGCGGGAAGACAGGACACGGCTACAAAAACAACCTTGCGATTCTGGGTTAAGCGGGTGTTCCAACGCGATGCTTCCAGGATTATTTATTAACACGGAACTCCATTGTGTCACGGGCGCAGAAGGGTGCCCAGGAAACCCGAAAATGAAAGCCTGGCCACTGCCTGCTGAGATCAGATTCCCGAAGTGCTTAGGCTGTCCTGTTAAAAATACCGACATTACCAAGTATTAGATACTCAAAGTGCTGCTTTAATTATTATTATCGGGGCACAAATTACGTAGAGCAAACTACGCAGATCTTTGGTGCTCAGGTCAAGGAGCTTTGCCAACTGCACACAATGGAATAACTGTCACCAGCATAGGACATATGACAGTTGCATCACCCAGAAAGTGCCCTTTCCAGTCAGCTCTCTCTTCCGTATCACTATCTGAATGTTACTAACGCACATTAATCTCCTGCATTCATTGATTTCACACAGATTGAGTCATACCCTGTGTGTTTTTGTTATGATTAAATTTTTTTCTTTATTTAAGCACCATCTACTCTAATTTCTAAATATGTTTCTTCCTCTCCTCCCCACCCACCCCTTTTACCTTCCCCCTCCTCCTGTTTTCCTTCTTTTTCACTGGATGCAAGCGTACCTCGGGCTGGAGCCCAGGCTCCCTCCCTTTCGCCAGGGCTCTGCTCTTGCTCATAGTGGGGGGATGGCCACCTGCCTCTGGGAACCATGGGTTCTGTCCAGGTGTGTGTGTGGACCCCGTGCACTTTACCGGAGGAAACTATCCGCATTAACTTGACTGGATGTCATGTCTTCACTGGCCCTTCCCCCATCCACCATCCCCAGAGCAGCCCCACAGTTTTCTCTGCATGCTCAGTACCAGGAGTTTTATCTTGACCACGTAGGATATCTAGTCTCAGACAAGAGTTGTTCCTTTCCTTTAAAAAAATCTAACGTGGGGCACCCGGGGGGCTCAGTCGGTTAAGCGTCCGACTTCCGCTCAGGTCACGACCTCACGGTGTGTGGGTTTGAGTCCTGCATCAGGTTCTATGCTGACAGCTCGGAGCCTGGAGCCTGTGTCAGAATCTGTGTCGCCCTCTCTCTCTGCCCCTCTCCCACTCATGCTCTGTCTCTCTGTGTCTCAAAAATAAGCTATAAAATTTTTTAAATTAAAAAAATGAAATAAAATCTAATGTTTGTTTGTTTTTGAGAGCGAGGGACAGACAGAGACAGAGAATGAGTGGGGAGGGGCAGAGAGCGAGGGAGACACAGAATCTGAAGCAGCTCCAGGCTCCGAGCTGTCAGCACAGAGCCCGACACGGGGCTTAAACTCAGGAACTGCAAGATCATGACCTGAGCTGAAGTCAGATGCTTATCCGACTGAGCCACCCAGGAGTCCCAGAGTTTCTGCCTTAATATGTAGGGAATGAGCCCTTTGATAATGTTGTCAGGATTATTCGTAAGAAAAGCGAGCTGGGGACTTATCCCAAACATAGTCTCATGGGCCTAGCTTCATGAATATAATTCAAGAGAGAAGCAAGACGTGAGTCTAGACCTTACTGTCCTGCCCTGAGTGGCCCATTTCCAGCCACCATGAGTCACATGGCCAGATGGGCTGTCCTCAGTGTGTCCACAGACTAAACCCAGTGGTTACTGGCCCACAAGGAGGCGGGACCCTCTTGAGAAACAGCAGGAAGCTGTGAGCATGAAGGATTTTACGAGAAGCACTTTGCAGTTTATGATGCCCGTAGACTTTCCTGCCAGCGCACCCATCAGCACTGAGCAGCCCAGAACGATTTCAGTGCCTGTGCACGTGGAAGGAAGCGCCCGTTGGTAGCAGCGCCTCTGGGTGCAGCTGCAGGGCTCTGGTCCTGATGGCACCACACCCAGAGGCTGCTGGTGCAGAAGCCTGAGGATCAACCTGGCCCCTGACGCGCGCCACGTGCGCCCGTCCGGGGTGGGGGTGCAAACACTCCGGCTTAATGGATTGCTGCTTTCTTCAGGTGTGCTCTGTTTTAGGTATTTTAAATGATAAAGGTGAACAGGTGAATGTTCTCTCCACTAAACCAGAAGTTCGGTACCCAGAACGCAGTGAGACAGCTGCCCGTCACTGCCCATCCGTCTGAGGCCATTGGAGCCACAGCGCGTCACAGAGGTCTTCTCCCTTCCTTACTCCCATCCGTGGGTAGAAGGCAGAGAAGAGGGGGCAGGCACAGGCTTCTCTCGTCACCTGCCATCGGCTCCAGACCCTGCTGGCCACACACCTTCAGCGAGAAGCCAGGGAGCGCCGTATATTCAAGTCAACACCCGCCTCTCACCGCGAGTTCCCCAGCAGGCCTGGGCCCGGGGACACATCCACGCGCCTGGGCGCCTTTGTCACCCGAGCACCTCTCATCTTTCCGAGCTTCTGCCGCTGTCCCTCGCACCGCCAATCAGAGTACTGTTTCTTACTAGCATTCACTCATGTGCGGTGTAAGAGGAAAATATCAGAGAGGAGTAAATGAGCTTGTTGACACCTTCAGGAAAATTCGCACAGGAAGTCAAACTTCCAGATCATCTGGTGTAAATATCAGGTGCCAATCACACCGTGCCTTGCGGTGGCTGTGGAAATTCAAAGGAGAATTTGAGAAGGGATCCTGGGAAAAGTCACCGCTGAAGTCAGGGGAAAGTTTTTGGCTGGTAGCATTACTTTGGCAAACCACTGGGTGTGCTCTGGCCTCTGGTAGTCAGGCTTCTTGGGTGCGTGGCGGTGGGGACCCTGGGGGCCACTGAAGCTTGCTCTGGTTTGTTCTGTTTTATTTACTTCGTTTCGTGAGGTGTTGTGTTATGGTGTTTTATTCTGGTCTTTCGAAACTAAGCTGGACCACTTTGATAGAATCCATGATTCTAGAAGAAAAGACCTTCAGGAGGCATGTTAGTCTACGAAGAGTACAGTACCTATTATGGCCTGCGTGTTTACGTTCTCCTAAAATTCATACGTTGAGACTCTGGGCTCCAGTGTGATGGTTCTGGAGGTGAGGTCTTTGGAAGGTGAGCAAGGTGGGGACCGTATGACTAGTTCCTTTAAAAGAGGAGACAGACAGGGATGGCTCCTTCCCGGAGTACTCACCGTGACCTCTCCTTGGTCACAGGGAAGGGGCAGCACCTACAAGCCAGAGTGGGCGCTCCCCAGACACCCTATCTGCCGGCACCTTGCTTGATCTTCCCAGTCTCCAGAACTAAGAGAGAGAAATTTCTGTCCTTCAAACTCCCCAGTTTATAGCAGTTTGTACCTCAGCCCAAGCTGACAGTACATGTTCCAAGACCGGAAGCCACAGCTTCTCGTGTCTTTTGCCTCTCAGTGACTGGGATTCATCTGGTGCGAATCTTAGAAGTCAAATAATTAGTGACTTCTAAGAGCTGGTCCTTGTCAGCTCTTGGTTCATGGACGTTTCCCACACACAGAGGTCTGGCAATTGGCCTGACGGGACTTTCTGGGTGGCATGATGGGGCGGAAGCTATTATTTGACACTCTCCCTGCATTGGCCAGAGTCTGGGTACGGAGCCCCCTTATATGTGAGGGGGGAAAAGGATTTCAGCCTCAAAGACTATTGTCCTCATGAGCACACACAATGCATTGTATCAGCCTTGCAGATCCAGCGACAATTTATGCTGAGTGAGGGGTAAAAAAATGCTGATTTAATTATATTTTCTATCAATGTGCATTCTGAGGATGGGGTGCTAATAAATTCCTATTTTTTACAAGGCTGTTTCTTTGTTAGTGTTGCACGGATCCTAAATAATTTGTTTTTGTTTTAATTTGATAAACGACTGTATCACATTGAGTATGCATGTGCGTGTGTACCGCGAGGAGGAAATGAGAGAGCTGTATTATTCGAGGGAGCATTTTGTTCTAATTTAGAGCAGTAGTTGTGTGTTCTGTATGCAAAAGCCAATACCTGCTAAGTAAGCCCATGAAGACGTTAGACCGTTAATAGTTTTATACATACATATACCTTCAAGGCCATGGCTGCTCCTCCAGGGAAATACTGCCACAACTCTGGGGTGCATTCCCGCTAGCGTCTACACCTCTGTCTCTTCCGGCTTCAGTGGTAGATCTACCACTGCACGCAGCCCGGGCAAATGGGCATAGCTCAGGTGTGTTGCTCTCGGCCTGTGACCCTAGTAAGTCTTCAACAATCTTAAATACATGGGTGGATGGATGAGTGAATGACCGAATGTCTCACCTGTGCCAGGGACCTGGCTTGAAGTGAAGGCTAAGTCCTACTGAGGCAAATTAGTAGTTTGCTGTATTGCAGGCAAAGGATTTCAGTGTGGTTTTAACTAGTAATGATCACATTTAGTCACTTTTCTAAGGACACATGACTGGAATATCTAAATTAGGTAGCATATAATTAATTAGCATACTTTTTTATGTTTAAATAATCATGACAAGGGAAATTAAAGAAATTTATTTATATGTGTAAGATGTATGTGTGGGTGGGCAGTATCCTGCAGTTTTAACAAACCAAATGCAAGGTCCTTTTAAACGGGAACATTGACATGCACGGAAAGCTCTTACACTGCTTCTCAGTCCTGTTTGCTTCTTAACACTGGTTTTTCCATGCCAGCCCCCAGGCTGCAGGGGACCGAAGGACACGTTTGACCACCTGGGTACAGGTGTATTCATTAAAAGGAAATAGTGGGAACCCAAGAAAGTATCCAGAACACTAAGGTCTCAAGCCACGTTGCCATGAAGCTACCTGCTTCGCGCTGGCCACCGCGGGCAAATCTTCCCACGGCACCGTCCTTTCTCACTGGAAGGAACTGGTATGGCTGGGAACGTTGGGGAAGTCAGGGCGGCTTGGCGGAATTTTGTGCGGAGGTTGAATGTACTGCTATTTGAATATTTTCCCCTGCTTTTGCTAATAAGGCATGACAAATGGAGTCACCTTTCATACTTCTCTCACTAATAATGTCATTAAAAAAACCCTCCCTTTAATTGTTTCCTCCGGCCAGCCATCAGTGGGCTAATGAAGAGGAGCTGCAGGCAGGTCTAACCTGGGCGGTGCTGACGGGGGCCCCCGGGGTCTGCCCGGTCTGCACCAGCACAGTCTTTCTGGAACTCCTTCTCAGAGCAAGGAAGCGTGCAGACCAGCCCTTGCGTCTACGCAGCGCAGTAGTCATGAGCACTTTCCCCACGGAGGGGCCAGAGGGAGCTGCTGATCCACTCCAGGCAGCTGTTTCTGAAAAGGGGCCTTTTCTAAATGTTACGCCCATGGTCGGTGTTCCAAATTACTCCTCCTACTACGCTTTTCTCTTTTCTTGGGTATCTTTCATAAATGTCTGCCAGAAGTCTGACACAAGGAGAAGTGAGCAGTTAGTATTTTGGAATAGGGCTGAGAAATACAATGAGTGTCTTTACAGAATTAAAAGACAGAGGGGGAAGGAAAAGAAAACAGCAAGCAGCATCAACCAAGGAGAAAGAATCTGGCCAAGTCACTAAGAGTGCCATTGTCTAGATGTGCAAGCCCCTCATTCAGTAAAAGCTTGGATTTCTGACTGTATCCAATAACGTCAGACATGGAGATAATTCATATAATAGTTTAGGAGCTGTCTAAATAAAATATCAAATCTTCCTTCAGATCAGTATCTCAGACTCTAGAAGACAATAGACTATTTCAGCATCTAATTTCAGTGATATGTAAAGCTAATGATTAACCTTTTCTTTATTAACACCTATTGAAATAATGGAGCTTTGAATGCGCTTTTAAGGCTCCAGAAGCAATGCTGAATCCCGCATACACTTGAGAGTTGGTGTGTGCTGCCACACAATCGTCCCAGGCCGCGGCCCCAGGGGACACGGGACAGTCCCCTCAGACAGCCACCACCGTCTGTCCATCAGCGCTGTGTCCTCTCACCCTGTGGGGGTGAACGGGGCGGGGCGGGGGGGGAACCTCATTCAAGGTGAGTGGTTGGCGAATGATTTGCATAAAGAGAGCACAAGAATGTGGAGCAAACTAAAATAGCAACAGAATTCTCAGGGACCCTTGGTCCACTGAGTGTGATTATCTTCACATTGGCAATGATAAAGATATCGAAAGCTAAATTTAAACCCCAAGCCAAACCTTCTTCACTTGGTCTGTCGCTGGTCGTCTTGTATTGCAAAGCTCATTCTGTAAGATTTTCCCAGCATGCTGCTGATGACCGGTTCTGGCCCTTTCTGAGGTGCATTAATTATTTTAGGTCACTAGGTTTCCCACTGGGTACACTGTGGTAGTTATTAAAATTCACTACCAGGAAGTAAGCGTAAGTCCGGTCTTTAAAAAAAGATTGATGGTAATAATTATAGTGTTAAGATACTTGAAAGTGGAAAACAATTACTTTATGAGACAAAGAGGAACTTTTAAAACCATACAGCTGATTCTTAGATTTTTGTAGTTTTTCAAATAATATTTGAAAATTAGATGAATTAATTCAAAAGATTAGAAGAAGCATCAATTAGAGGAACCACTGCTCCTATGAATCCTTTTCCCCCTGTAATTACCAAGCAGTCAATGTGCAATCTTAAGCCACTTTTAAACTTAAGAAAAAAAGAGAAAATCACAGTTTTTCTGTGTCCTGAATTATTTAGTTAATGCTCATTTGGATTATTTCCTGATACATTACAGTGACAGCTAAGTATGAGTCCAAGTATAGTGTCAAATATGAGATTATAAGAGATACGTCTTTTTTTTCTAAACCTAAGTTAAAGACAGAAAGTAGAGTATATAGATACTAAACTCCTTTTGGTTTTCATTAGAAATGTGCGTATTCACCTTTCACTCCGAGGCAGCTAACCTGTGGAGAGCACGTCTTTCCTCTACAGAGAAGCAGGAGATTCCCGTACGTTACTTGGGTGCCTCTGGCTTCTTAGGGTTCAATTAGCTCAGTCTGGACGCACTCCTGGCTCCTGGAACACTCTTCATTTATCAAAGGCTGAGGCTGAAGGAGCGAATGTTTAACGATAAAGGCCATTTCTTCATACGAGTTGAATCAATTTCAGTCACACTGAATCTGGGAAATAAATATAGGACCGCCTTTATGTCTTTAGAGACTGTGTTAATTGCACGGGTTGGAGACCGAAATAAACATAATCAGACGTAATGACATGGTAATAAACATGCTGAATCATATTCTCACATTAGCGGCTAATATTCCACTTTGGGATTAAATTGAAACAATGGAGACCCTGTGTGCTTTGTGCCCCTCCCGCCATGACGAGCCACCAGGGGCTTCCTTTGCACAGTGGTGGCTGGTCGCGGGGACAGCGGTGGTGGCACCGCGCAGCAGGCTTCCCGCAAGGATGTTCCCGCAAAGCCACTTAAAGGAACTGCAGCAAATGAGTTTTCGCTAGATGGAAACGGCAGCGTTTCTTCTTCTCAATTTAGAGAGAGCGTGCGTATCGGGAGTGCTGTGAAGGACGGCTTCACTTAACAGTGTATTTCATTTTTAATTGCCAGATAGATTTCCCAGTGAGAAGCCAAGAACGTAATTTACCTTGCTTACATAAAATCGTCGGTTCCTTCTGCCTGAGGACGAAGTGCACTACAGAGAAATAAAGGAGTTAATCCTTTATTATCTTTATTAACTTGACAGAGAGTGAGGTCCCTGAGACTATTCGGGGATTGACTAAATTACACAGCAGATCCTATCATTTCCTCCAGAGGACACAAGAGAAAATCTTGACAATGAAGAATATGGGAGAAAGCGCTCTAATAGCAGAGATGACACTTTTTTCCCTCTTTATATGTAGAGGTGAGGGGATTGGAGAGAAAGAGCTGGGGTTGTATTTTTGGTGGCAAAGATGGAGGAGAGCCCCAGTGCTGTGTGTGTGTGTGTGTGCGCGCGCGTGCATGCGGACATGTGCACGTGTCTGTGCACTGCATACATGAATAGGCACACGTGAATACAGTTTCTTCCTATAAAAACTTAGAAATTTATGTGTAAGGTAAAATTCACTTGCTTTGCTAGCAGCACTGGAGGAGGATTTTATAATACAGTTTCTGCTTATTCTGATTTATTCCCTTGAAAATGAAAGCATGATAAAAGGCTAATCAGAAATGGACTGCTTTGTACACAATGAGATAATGAATTCCTATTATAAGGATGTATAATTATAAAAAGTGATAAACTGCCTTGCCCTTCTGGCGTCTTCTCCGAGTGCAAGGGGCTCTGTCATGTGTAACAGACTTCGTGTGCAAGTGTCTGTGTGCGTGTGTGTGAGCCATCAACGAAATCTTTACTTTTAAAGAAATTCTTTGACTTTTCTTTCCTCCCGCGGCAGGTGGAAACTGCGCTGCAAAGCGCATGAGCTGAAATACATCTGATATGTGGGAAGACATTATAATGAGACACTAATGAGGGCCCTGAGTCCAAAGAAAGAATGTCACCTAGAAATTGTGATCAGGGAGAGCGAGCTAATGAGAAATCACTGCGGAACACAGACCTGATGGTCCCCTCCGCGCCAGCCTCCCTTCTCCCGTCCCTGCTCCTTCCCACGCGATGCTTCAGGGACCGGAGAGCGGACCCGCCCGCAGAGCGCTGTGTCCCTCGGGGCGTCGGCACCCTGACCGGGAGCCGGACTGGAGGGAAGGGGGCGTTCCTCCCCTGGCCCGGACACGGTGCAGGCATTTCCAAGATGAGCTCCTCAGACTGTGTGGGTCTCCCTTTGAACGCGAGTATCCTGGTTTCCTCTTTAAAACGGCTGCAGACTTCGTGCCTTTCAAAATCACGCTATTCCCTTGCTTTCTGGGTGGAGCTGAATTCCATGGTGGGTGTAAAATATCTATAAACACAGAGCACTTTCTTTTACCGTAACTGATTTTAGTAGACCGTTTCCATCTCCATTTAATTTCTGCTGTTGGACAGAGAGCCCTTCTCTAAGCAACCTATTAAGACAGGGACACTCCTTTCTCTATCAAAACCCTTTGCTTCATTCCAAGCTCTGCCGCTCACTTGAAAGTGATCGCCTCTTTCTTGAAAGGATTACATTGCCTCAGTTGGTAACTTAAAGATCGTACCATTGAATGGAGAAGGGACAGGAAATCCCAAGCACATGTAGGAAACACATTTATTCTCTCGGCTCCTCTGTCACTGCTTCCTTCAAGTGTCACCAACATCACACTGTGTCAATGAACATATGCTTCTGGTAGTTAAAACAAGGTTGTGTTTTGTGACATTGGCCAGCCTGGCTGGTGCTAGCATGTGAATGGTCCTGCGTGGCCGCCCCCTTCCAGGGAGCACAAAACAGGGCGGGCTGGCGTCCCCGCATTCAATGTGCCCCTCTTACGGCTGGTCCCCAGTAGAGAACACTCAGGCCCTTTCCATTGTTCTCCTGACAAATGGTGAGTGTCCTCCATTTGCCGTGTCTGACCTTGACTAATTACGTACAATTGGTGCAGCTGCCCCCGGCTTTACCAAGCGCTGTCTCCCCAGAACGTGGGCGCAACTCCTCGCGCTAAGGCAGGACTTGGATTTGAGAACTTCATCACCGCAGACAATGCGTGCCCGTGGTGCCGACTCTCCGTTAGCCCGCCCTCTGTTACCATATGTTGACAAATAATTTATATTCATACTGTGCTTTGTCCCTGGCTTTTTTAACCGACTGTTTTAAAACAAGTTGGGAAAGTTTTCTGAAAGTAATCTAGCAAGATAAGTCTATTAAGATGTGAAAGAAAAAACAAAAACCTAACAGAAAATACACAGAACACTTGACATTATTTATATTTGCTTTTCTGGTCACATTTTATGATTCGCTGTGAATATTTGCTTCAATGATTTTTAAGTAGATGTTTTTAACAGTGGTCCAGATGATCCCAAATAAAGTAGCCATTGTGATTTACACCATCATACAGGTTTTCCAAAAACAGAGTCATGATGACATATACTTATCTATTTTGTGATTTAAAAGCAAATGCAAAACGTGTTTTTTTACATAGGCTAAAATAAAATAAATCCTTTAATTCTGAAAGCATACAAGGGCCACTTGGTTGATACTTTATTATAGTCTATGCTTGTTATTACCTTTATCTTTCAAGATTTTCTCCACATAAAGCATACTATCGTCACTTTTTAAACAAGCCATGCTTTTTAAAAATATTTTTTAATGTTTATTTATTTTTTGAGAGAGAGAGAGAAAGAGACAGAGTATGGGCAGGGGAGAGGCATAGAGAAAGGGAGATACAGAATCTGAAGCAGGATCCAGGCTCTGAGCTGTCAGCACAGAGCTCCACACAGGGCTCGAACCCATGAATGGTGAGATCATGACCTGAGCTGAGGTTGCACGCTCAACGGACTGAGCCCCCCAGGAGGCACCCCTAAACAAGGCATTCTTAGGGAAAACAGACGTTAAAAAATTTCTTGTGAAAAGAAACTAGTTTTAAAAATATGAAATTCAAACCATCAATGATTGCAATATCAAATATCCTAGAATCTAAAAATTATATGATAGATCTAATCTAACATTTTACCATAATGGTGCAGCTTCATGTGGAATAAAACCATGTCCTATACAACTTCTTCTTGCTGGGCTGAGGACATCGTCTATTATGATCCTAATCAAGACGCCATTTCTAGACCACTCTCTGTGCTGAAGGTCTAACTTAACGCCCCTGCAGAAAACACATATGGTTATGTCTGTATTTGTGTATTTATATATGCAGGTGGAGCTGTAGGTATTTGTGGTAGAAAATGTATATTCGCCATGGCCCTGGCTGGCATAGGTGCCAGACACCAGGCAGAAGCAATTTTCATCCTTCTGCTTGGCCCTGGAAGAACAGAGAAGGGAAAATGCAAAAGAAAACATGAACCAAAAAAAGTAAAGACATTTTAAAAAGTGGAAGCATCTTTAAAGAAATCACATCCTCAAATTTCAAACAATACTGAAATTCAATAAGCCTGAGATTTTGGAAGGGGATGGGAACCAAACCTTTCATTTCTTACATTTTTATATATTATGGATGGGACTTGGTATCGTGTACTATGGAAATGCGAGGTGAAACCAGATTCTTTGTAGTGTTTCTGTGTCTGATGCACAGGGGGGGGGAGGGGGGCATTGCCAGAAAATAAGAAGAAATGCTTGGAGGGAAAACAGCCTAACTTTGTTGAAAGAATAAAGTAGTTTAATACTTTTATCAGAAAATCACAGAAATTTGGACAATCATTGCAAATTAGATATGCTAAAAATGCTGCCAAAGCCTTCAGAAACTACCAAGTCATGGATAGATGAAAATACATTTCTTGCCGGCTAGGTGTCATTGCAGGTCCTTGCCCGTGCTAGTCGGGCAGCACTTTCTCGCACATGCATGAGCATCTCAGAGCAGTTATCTGGGCTCTGGGGCTCGGTTTTGTTCTGTTTTTAGGACAAGAAAAGCAGTGTCCTTGTCGCTATCAGAATTGAAATGCGTCATTTCATACTAAATCAGTGCAATAATCCAATGGCTATATTCTGCCTGTTGGAAAGATTTTGTTTAATTTGGTTGAATATGGAGCTTTAATTTTCTTGAATATTGACAGAGACATTATGTGCATGGGCTTTGTTCCTACCGGCACTCCTGTAGAAAGAAAACCATGGTACTTTCTCTCTCCTCGGAACAAGGTTCGATTAAAAAACCACGTCTGTCCCGTTGTCAGTAAAGAAGTGGGACTAATACAAGTTTTCACTTAGCGACATGCACTGCACACTGTTTCTCCCCCACAGGTTAAGGAGCAGCAGTAATGTTGCAAACCTCTGCAACAGCCCAGACGTCTTTTAAGAAAGGGACCCTTGTGTCTTCTAAAGGGAAACAAGGTGGAAATCATTCACTAGTCACAATAACACGTCTTAATATTTTAGCTTTCCTAAATATAATCCTCGTAAAAGTCACGGAAGTTCTCTCTAGAATCAGTCACTTTCAGTGTAGAACTACTAGGAAAAAGTAGTTGTATCAGTAGGTTGTAAGCAAAAATTTCAGTGTCTGTTTTTCTTCGATCGGAATGTGGAATTACTTATTTCCATGTGACATGAGGAAGGCCCATTTCAAGTAACTGGCAGCGGGATGTGCCGCGCCCTCTCGGGGCCGTGTGAAACTGTGGCTAGACATTTGTGGGGGTCTCAGTTTTCTCAGCTCGTCTACAGATGCCCTGAAACAACCAGAAGGAGAAAAACAGAGAAAATGCCCAGCTCCTGTGTCCAAAGGCCTTTCTGATATTGGTCCACGCTAGAAGCCTTCGGAAAACTCGAGATAAGGACCTTCTCCAGTCATACATTTAAACGCGGAGCCAAGTCTCCCAAGCTATGTATCATCCAGACTGTTTACCTCTAAGTTGATAGACATGCTTCACATATAAAATAATGTGTTTTACATAGAATACTTATCTCTTATGGTTATTGTTTGGCATTTTCTGCAAGGGACAGAATGGAGAAGAACCCAGAGGGACTCCCAGCATGGACAGCCGGAGGGGAGAAGGGCGGCAAGAATCATTTAACAAGAGATTTTAAAAGATTAATTTAAAAGACTCATCTAGTATAAGGCAAATTCAATAGGCTTAAAGACATGCTAAGTCCATTTTTGGCTCAAATAAAAGAAAAAAATAATTGCTGACTTGTCCAGTTGAATGATGTTGCGAGTATTACTCATTTTTAAAATGTAGAACTTTCTCAGACTGGAGGAAGATGTTATCAGAGGCCGTGTTTAGTTAAGCGCTGCTCGGAACCACTGGCAGTTTCCGGAACACCTCTGGGGGCCAGCCTGGGAAGGAGGACCCTGCTGCAGAGAAGCCCACCCTGTGTCCGCCTTCCCTAGGGCTGGGGGTCACTTCTGCCCCCGTGTGGCCCTGAGGGAGCCTGACTCCAGCCAGAACGTTCCCTGCCTCATCCTCCCAGACCCCCCCACGGACTTCCTTCGTGGCTTCTAAACTGCCATGCATCTTCCTTGACTTGTCTGTTTCATGCTTCCAACATCCTGGGGAGTAGCTCTCGCTTGCCTTGCCCTAGACGGTGGCCTGGCGTTTGCACCAGTCCCACAGTAGGTGTCTCCGGATAAGGCGTGTTCTACTTTCATGTGTGTGTCGGAGCACTGGCTCATCACTACAGTGTGGGAAGAGCACTGCTCAAAGATACTATCCAAATATTTACTATTTATTTATTTAAAAGTTTTATTTATTTATTTTGAAAGAGACAGAGACAGCGCTAGCGGGGTTGGGCAGAGAGAAAGACCGAGAGAGGATCCCAAGCAGGCTCCACACTGTCAGCACAGAGCCTGATGTGGGGCTCAAACTTCTTATGAGGTGCTCCAATAATTCCCGATTTATTTATACTTTTGAAGGGAATCTGCTTTTATTTTTTTCCTATTTTTTATTTTTTTTTCTTGGGAAGAAAACCTTTCCCAATAATTCCCATTTAAAGTGGCTGGGACGCCTGGATGGCTCAGTGAGGTAGACGTCTGATCTTGGATCCGTTCAGGTCATGATCTCACAGTTTCATGAGATCGAGCCTTGTGGTGGGCTCTGCGGTGACAGTGTGGAGCCTGCTTGGGATTCTCTGCCCCTTCCCTGCTCTTCCTTTCTCTCTCTCTCTCTCTCTCTTTCTGTCTGTCTCAAAATAAATAAACTTGAAAATGTAAATAAAGTACAAATCATCAAGTTGACCGCTAGTAGGGAGAAACAACCCTTTCGGACTGTTACCTTACATTTTTGTTTTAACACACTTACATTTGAATTTTTAGATTTCAATTAAGTGATATGTTTCTTATAGAAAAATACAACCACCATCATCAGTACCATCCTCTATCAGAAGAGTGCCTGAGAAACAAATTCTAACATAAACCGTAAGCTTGGTCTATTCATCTGTAAAATGGAAGCCATAGTCACTGCTTTGGGGGACTGTTCTGAATATTAGAAATTTGATGACTTCTCAGGGTAGTACATGGTGCAAGGGAGGTGTTTTAAAACAAAACAACACAAAATGAAGCAAAAACAAACAAAACATTCAGAAAAAATAAAACCTCCAAACTGAGACTCAATCTCTCTCTCGAAGCCATTGGTCGTCTGGAACTGAGTATAGAGTACAGAGAATTGTCACCAAGCTGTCCTGTGCCACCTGGTGCCCTGAAGCCCACCTCTCAGACCATGAAGCCCAAATGCTCTGGAAAGTTGACGGCCTGGTCAACGGTGGTTCATACGGACGCCCCCTCTCCATGTGCCCCACCTCCCCTCTCCAGACCTCTGTAGCACCCGCTTCCCAAATTCTCACCTCCCCACTGGGCACCATTATTTGGGAACCAGGATTGCCCTTAAGTCAGAATAATAAATGCCAGATCAACCCTGCCCATCACTCAAGGCAGAGACAGCCGCCTCACCGTCTCCGGAGGACGCACCTCCTTGTCCCTCAGGATAAGCAGACGCTCTGCCCCAGCACCCCGCCCGCCAACCTGGCCGCTGGCGTAGAACCGAGGACCCCTTTCTACCCCAGACACTTGCTTCCTCTGTGTGACTGAAGCTGCCACTTTTGTGTTGATTTGGGCACAGGCTGTCACAGGTGAGACAACTGATAATGTTTTCTTCTCAATGTGCTGGAAAAGACAGTTTAATTGTCTCCCATAATTGAAAGTGGTGAACAATAAGATGCTAAACCAAACAGCCGGGTAGGAAGTAACAGGGACACACGAGCCCCGAATCTTTCTTCTTGGTGACGTCCCAGTGCGCATGTGGCCCCTGTAATGAATGAATGAATCCGTCAATCAACCCGAGATCTTTAAGGCAAAAGTATTTCTATTATTTCTGTAAAAACAGTCACTATTTTTTTTCAAGCTGAATGCAAGTGGTTAAATTTCTTCCCGGATGACATTACCATGAAGTAGATTGGGAGGAATGTAGCCCAATAGTGCAGCCTTAGGTAGAAATGTCACATTTAAAAATGCCACAGACTTTTCTTAACTGACCACTTCTCTGCCTCATTTCCAGGATTCGAGGGCCTGGGCTGTCCCACCGTGGCCCGTGGGAGCCCCACCCAAGGTGGAGACGTGGTCTCTTGGGGTCCAGGATCCTCCCCATTGTCTGATATTCCTGCAAAAAGCCCAGAAGTGTTCAAATCGCATGTTCTCCCACACTGAGGACACCAAGGAAGGGAATACACAAACCCCTTGATGGAACTCATTTCATGCGGCCACTCCAAGTGTGTGTGGGGGGCGGAGGGGGGGCTGGCATGTGACCTTCTGCTGGAAACATAACTAACTCTATCAGAAATGTGAGCTGAGCACTACTTCCCAGGCTCAAAATTCTCCCAATTCAAAGTTAGTCCAGGTCAAAATCATCTATGCACATGCTTCTCAGCAGAGTCTGGTCATTTTGGAACCAAAAATCTTTTAATGGGGAAGAGACATGATTTGGGGCATTCATGTCTAGGACATGCCCACAACCTGGAGGCCAGGACACTGGGGGTCCCAGGGCTGCAGAGGGCTTTCTGAAAATGGGGCATGGCCGCACAGAGCAAGCATTGCCGAGGCCAGCCTCCCCTGGCCTTCCCCACCCCCAGCCCCGAGGGCGCCACACACCCTTTTCATTTGATGTGCCGAATGCCCTCCAGCCGTGTGCCTGGTCAGAGCAGAACATGATCCAGAGCAGTGAAGGCAGAGTTTGCCTGTAAGCAGGTCACCATCGGCCAGCTCAGGGCCCACAGGAAGAGCCTGATGGGTAGCAACTGCCCATTACCACCCTGTAAACAGTCTGCCAGGGATGACCTCCATCCAGCGAGCTGACCTCCCTGAGCACAGAGCCTGGAAGAGATGCACCATATCCTCCATTACACCGTATTTCTGTCACACAGGTGCAATCGGCCTGAGGAACCTTGAAACCACAAACGATAGTAAAATATACTACAATAACTAGGCAGTGATATGCATGATGTATTATTTATGTCTTTATTATCAGTTATTTAATTGGAAGTCTGTTCAGTTTAATTTCTAACAACGGGTGTGTTTACCTTCCCGGTGCAGGCCAGCCCCAGTTCACCATTGGAAACAGGCTACTGTGCCGTTTTCCATCACTGGTACTATTGTTTTAATAAAACAAAGGACCGACAGCCATGAACTGACAGCCATGAACTTTCTAGAATGGTTTTGTTGGCTCCCCTTTCCTCCAAGCACGGCATCCCGTGTAACCCTTGCTCTACTAGGTTGGCTTAGTCGTCACCCTGGAGTCACTCAGGTAGTGTCCTTGCCACTTTGGGCTTCTCTCCACTGGCATCCAAAAGTGTCACCAGGGCAGAGGGCTTTATGTGAGTTCATTGAAGCGTTCCTGGTGCCTGTAAACTGGCACATGGTGGCCCTTAGTAAGTACTTCCAGAGGGACAGAAGAGTTCGGTCCAGGGACTAGCATTTGGGCTTTCTACTCGTGACAGTAAGTCAACTAGACTTCCTAGCAGCAGTAAGATTGGGAGAATTACAAACAGGGCTCCTGGACCACCAGGATGTCACCAATAACACTCGGCCTGGAATTAAGGAGGTGGTGTTTATGGGGGAAAAGACGGTGACTTTCAACCAACAACTGCTCCACTTTAAATTAGAAAGCCTCACATGGCGCCTGGCAGGCTCAGCCGGTAGAGCATGTGACTCTTGATCTCAAGGTCATGAGTTCAAGCCCCACAATGGGTGTAGAGATGACTTAGAGAAAAATCCTTGAAAAGAAATAAATTTGGGCATCTCTCTAAAAGGGTGCCCAGTGCTTCCCACGTTTCAGTGCCAATCTGACCGCAGGGAAGGCCAAGTTCTCAGTCGCACTTTATTTCTTGGTTCTTTTTGCATCTATGCTCCATTTTCTGCCCCTTTCGCCAGAATAAGTGGGGGCATTGGGGAAGAGATGCTGCGAAGGAGGAGCTGAGGAGGAAGAACTCTGAGTTGCACGAAGCGACCATTATTCCCCATTCCTGTCTAAGAGTTTGATAGAAGGAGCCTCTCAAAAATTTTATTCTGACAGAAACATCCTTGTGCATCACGGGAGCATCGGGTAACTTTGGAAAGTGGAATCCCATTACTGCCGAGTGACCGTTCCCGGACGGTGGCCCGGATCAGCGGGCTATGCCAGAGGGCACATCAGGGCATGTTTGCAAATGACAGCTGTGCATGGAGAGGTGTGGCCGCACCATGGCCAGAAAATTAATCCCGGTTCCTAGAAAGCTTCCGAGCAGAAAAAGACACCCAAGGGTTAATGCAATTTCCATCCCAGCGAGCTTTGCTTGCCATTATTTTCTTTTTCTTTTTTTCCCTTTTAACTGATTCGTAGCATAAAATCTTCCTGGACACCTAATTATCAAGCCAGCTCACAGTCACAGCTGCCTGCTTGGAGAACCCATTAGATGCAGCAGTTGAAGCCCCCATAATTCCCCAAACTTCCCGGTTGTGAATATTAAGAAAAGATTTTTACATGTCATATGCAATTCCGAGGCGGAGTGAATGGCCTCGGAGATGACGAGCACTGAATGCCTGTCCGTCACTCCATTCACTGGTTACAGGTGGTCTCATTTTCTGCATTCAGATATCGGCCGGCGATGACAGCAGGCACTTAATTTGCATGTTCGACAGACAACAAACGGCCCCGTGCATGTCAAAATAGGTGGTGATGCGTGACAGTTTCTACACAATACTGTCTCCTCTTTGTGTGACCTCTGACCTCGCGGCATGTCTTTCTTCCGCCATCAGAAAAAAAAAATATATATATATATATATATTTGCACTTCTCTGCTTTGGAATATTTTTGATACCAAATTGATTATTTTCCTTTCTTCTTCCTCTTCCTCCTCCTCCTCTGTTTCCCCCTCCTTTAAAAGCATGCCGTGCGTCCGGATTTTCATCCTAACTGCTACAAAACTCTGCCGGGGGAACCTCATAAAATTTAAAAATAGGGTGTCTGTGTAGACAGGAAGCTGTCTTGTCGAAACCTGTTGTAGTTAAATTGCTTGGAACTTTTGAATAAATGTAACCTTTAAGAAAGAACTCCAATCAGGTTAATTTTTATTTAAGACGATCATAAAACTAGAATCTTTGAGGCTTTTCTTTAACTTGTGTTAATTAGATTCCTGTCCTTGAAACACTCTCAATATCAATATTTCACCATGGCCTCAAAATCACTTCCTTTAGTTGCAGGTTTGGCTAGCCTGTATTAAATATAACACCCAGTTATTCTAATTTTCTGCAATCAGCATGACGAGCCCGAGCCCCCCTCCCCCTTGCTCTCCATGGAAATCTGCTAATGAGAACACAGCTCACAATTGTGCTTAAAAGGTTAAAAGAGTGTGAACCTGATAAAGCCCTGGAGTAAGGCTAACCCCACAGAGTCCCGGGACCTGTGCCTTTTGGGGGATCCCTGGCAATTTATGCCACGCTAAGATTTCAGGGAGTGCCTCTCTGCCGCGCGAGGGGCCTCGGGCCTGACCCAAACTCAGGGACCCCACACACCCCTTGCCTCACCAGAGAGGGGCATAATCCATTCCCCAATCCTATTTTAGTGCTGGGTCTTGTTTTAATTAAGAATTAAAGCATGACAGCAGATAATCACGCCTCCTGGGGGTTACAAGATTTGAGCTGCAGCTGTGAACCCAGCACCCCGGGGGCACTTACCCCAAGATCACTACACCTCCGGGGTCACCCTACGAAGGGCCCAAGAAACACACACGGAGCACCGTGGCTGGCTGGGCCCCAGGCTGCCTGGACCGCACGGGCTGTGTCTGCGGCCCGGGGTGCAGGGTGGGCCACCTTGCCTGGGCTGAGCTCACACAGACACACACACACACCAGCATCTCATCCTGCACTCTCGGGGCCGGAGGCAGAAGTGCTGGGGATAATGATCCTCCTCAGCGGGGTCACGGCCTCTGTGCTACAGATGGAGGGGCTGACTAGGACGGTGGGCAGCTTCGAGAGGACGGCCTGCAGGCATGCTCCCCCGCCCCGTCTAGGTGCCCAAGTCCTCTCTGGGGACTGTCCTCAGCTGTGGGGCTGCTGGTCAGGGAGGGTGCGAGCCAGGTTCAAACAAAAGTGAAAAAACACACCATTTCCAAGGAGCTGATGCACACTTCCTCTTGTTTTTGCCTGGTCATGTCTATGCAGCTGGTGATTTCAAACCAAGTCGGGCACAGGTGTGGGTCACAGAGCCTAGCTTCAAGGCCACCCTGATTCTATGGCAGCTCCCTTCCTGGGGTTGCAGGGTGAACTTGCACAGAGCACTTAGCCCAGCATTTAATCTAGAAAACTGGAGGCTGCCCTTTGTGAACATGGCGCGTCCAGGGGATGTGTTTGGGCCCCGGGGGCGGTGAGAATGCCTTAGCCAGTATGCGGGTGTGCAGGGATGTCATCTCCCTCTGTGTGCCTGGGCAAAGGCCAGGACAGCCACCCACTTCTCCTCAGGGTAGCCAGTGGGGCGGAGCTCTGGACAGCCTCCGGTCACTCCCTAGCTCTTTCTGGCTGTGCAACATTAGTCAAGTGTCTTAAAGCCGCTGTGTCTTGGTTTCCTTGTCCATAAAACATGAACAAGTTGTAGTAGGAACTTGCTTTGTGGGCTAGTCATAGAATTAATTGATTAAGTGTTTGGAAAGTATAGTGGCTGAATGCTGTCCCCTCAAATTTGTGTCCACGAGAACCTCACAATGTGACCTTCTTTACAAATGGGGTCTTTGCGGGGGCACCTGAGTGGCTCAGTTGGTTAAGTTTCCGACTTCAGCCCAGATCACAATCTCACGGTTCCTGGGTTCCAGCCCTGCTTCGGGCCCTGACTGACAGCTAGCTCAGAGCCTGGAGTCTGTCTTTGATTCTGTATCTCCCTCTCTCTCTGACCCTCCCCTGCTCGCTCTCTCTCTCTCTCTCTCTCTCTCAAATAAGTAAAACATTAAAAAATAAATGGGGTCTTTGCAGAGGTAATTAGTTAAGGATCTCAAGATGACAATCTACTCACCGGAAATCCAATGACTGGTGTCATTCTAAGAAGAGAAAGGATGAGAGACGTAGGAGGCGGTGGTGTGAAGGTGGAAACAGACACAGGACCGAGGTGTCCACGGGCCAAGGCTCACGGGGTGACAGGCAGTCCCCACAAGAGAGGAGGGGCCCGGGCGGGTTCTCCAGAGCTCTCAGAAGAAGCCAGCCCTGACCCACCTTAAATTTGGACTTCTGGCCTCTAGAGCTGTGTGAGAATACATTTCTGTTATTTTAAGCGACCCCACCTGTGAAAATTTGCTGTAACAGCATAGAAAATGGCTCTAGAAAGTATCTAGAATATTAAATGGCACGTAAGTACAATATAAGGTTTTTACATATGAATTAATAGGAAATATATTTTAAAAAGACACCTGCATGACTCTGACTCATTCTTCAATCTGGAGATTAATATGCAATAAATGATTTAGATGGTCACTGGCATATGTAAGGTGCCTAAAATCATGCACATTGTTTCCAATATTGACTTCAAAAGCAGTTCTGTAACCAAGGTGAATCAATCCACTGATGATTATAAATCAGCATGAAAATGCAGCAGGTACGAGGGATGCCTAAAACCAGAATGAACTCCAGACACGTTTCCAGAAGGATGTGGTCGCTAAGGAGAACCTTAGCAGGTGATTAAGAATAAGGCAAAGTGGGCAGTGGGGCAGGCCCTGTGCCTTCAGAGAACAGCTACCTCCACCAGACATTTAGGAAGAAAATGGCACCCAGAGCGTTGGAGTCCCCAAGAAAGCCTTACAAACCACATCACCCCCTTGGTATTCAGAGTTGACCACAGTCCGACATGTGGCTTTGGGTAGTCCTGTGCACTTCTTTTTAGATTTATCAGATATAACCTTTATTTTGAAACCAAACACACACACACACACACACACACACACACACACACGTATATACGTAATTTATTTCAGTTTGTGTAAAGGATGCCATAAACATCCTTCCTGTGAGAGTCTTCTGTTGGTTGGTATCCCGCTGCATTAGAATGTGGGACTGCACACAGTGACTCCTCCGTTGAAGTCATTTGGTTTGGTTGGAAATTGTATGAACCTTCCCTCTAGGAACGCGCACGTACGTGTCTCCGCGTGAACACGTGCAGCAGAGCGAGTCCGTCAGAGCGTGCGCGCTTCCCGCTGAGTACTCCGTCATGCTCTCCGCAGTGGCCGGACCTGTTTCCGCTCCCACCGGGATTTACTGGTGTTCACCTTCGTCTCTCTCTTCACCACCACGGATGCTTTCAAAATTGTAGATGTTGCCTGTCTGATGGGTAGGAAAAATAACCTCCTGGTGGTTTTAACTTGTGTTCCTTGATTACTTTCAGTTTACATCTTTATTTATATTTCTTTTCTTCCATTTATCCTGCTTTTGTTGATTTGCAGTTATTCCTACATTCTGAATAGAACCTTTTATTCCTTTCCTTCCTTCCTTCCTTCCTTCCTTCCTTCCTTCCTTCCTTCCTTCCTTCCTTCCTTCCTTCCTTCCTTCCTTCCTATTTTCCAGGGAACTGTCTGCTGCTTCTTTCTCCTCACAGTTTTCCATGGATGTGTGGGCTTCTGTCTAGGTTTTCTGTTTTATTTTATCTCCATGGCAAAACCACCACCTTTGTAATAAGTCTTGATAACAGGTACCTGCAAAACAACTCCCCTTACTGTGCTCTTTAACGTGTCTGGGACATTTGCTGGGCTTTATTCTTTAACAATCAACTGGTCAGGGCAGCTGTGTGGCTCAAAGGTTAAGATCCAACTTTGACACAGGTCACAGTCTCATGCTTTGTGGGTTCGAGATCCACGTTGGGTTTTGTGCTGACAGCTCAGTCCGGAGCCTGCTTCAGATTCTGTGCCTTTCACTCTGTCCTTCCTCCACTCACAGTCTGTCTCTCTCTCAAAATAAAGAAACATTAAAAGAAATCAACTTGCCCATTTTAATGATGAGAAATTATTGAATTTAATTTGAAATTATGGGAAATGTATACTTTAGTGATAATGGACATTTGTACGTTACATTTTCGATCAATTCATTATTCCATCCTTCATCAGTGCCTTTCACAAGCATTGATTGATTGCCATTTTCTTCCTTAAATTCTTGTACCACCATTTGCTAGATTTATTTTTAGATAATTTTTAGGTAGCTTTAATTTTGTTCTTTCTGTAGGTCTTGCTTACTATTAGATTTTCTAACTGCGTACTGCTGATTAATAAGACAGTCCGTCATTTTTGTATGTTTTCCTTATAACCAGCAGTTTGACCTAAATCTCATACTAGCCATAGTAAGTTGTCTAGTTATGTTCAAAGTTTTATACATAGACCTAACAGTGTCTTTATGAGAAGATTTTCATTTTCCTTCCCAATTTGCGTGGATTTTACGATTTATTTTTATTATTTTGTTTTTGTCCTGTCTTATGGACAAGTAACATGTAATATTGTATTCAGGCAGTAAAAGAGAATGTTACTGACCTCTTACTGACTTCAAGGAGAATACTTTGATATTCTACCATTAAGCGTACCTGTTACAGGTTTTGGGATGATATTTCCTATTAGGTTGAGACATTTCTATTTCTAGTTTGCAATCAAGGTGTTGAAATTTCCCTGAGTCTTATGTGCATCTATTGGAAAGACCATATTGTGATTAAGAGCTTCATTTTATAACATATGTATCGAAACATTGATCCACATAGAATTTATTATTGTGCCGTCTGTGGGATAAGGAATCCAACTTTATTCTATTTTTTTAATATGGCTGCTGTCCTTTTGCTCTAATGTGAAATGTTAAACAGTGACCCATTAAGCTCTCTCCATTTTGAATGCCACCTTTCTGATATGGTGAAACCACATACACATTGGTCTGTATACTTCTAGCCTGTATTTTTGTTTCCTTTTTACAAAAATTATGTGTCTTTTCCCGCACAAGTAACACCATTTTAAAAAAATTTGAGCTATGTAGTATCTTTTAATTTCTGACAGGCCAGTTCCTCCATTTCTTCAAATGATATTTTTGGTTACTCTTTTTATTTTTTATATTCTTGTTTTATTTTTTAAATGTTTTACTAGAAAAAATAACTAAAAATAAATTGTGGTTAACGTTTTATTGGAACCATATAAAATAAGATTTTGCCTTTCATTTAATAAAAATATTATGGACATATTTATAGTTTCTTTGGTAGACACGTGTTTTCATCTCTCTCCAGTAAACAACCAGAGTGGAATGCCTTCATCATAGGGTGGACCTCTTTAGAAGAAACTTTCAGAGCATTTTCAAATATGTCTTTGCCACTTTATATTCTCACCAGCAATGTATAAAGATCCCAGTTGCTCCACGTTCTCACAACATTTGTAGCTGTCACTTTTAAAATCTTAGCCATTGTATTGGTTGGAAGGTGTGTCTCCGTATTCTGGATACAGTCCTTGCCCGATCAGCCAGGCCAAAAATGAGTAACAATCCAGATGTCCATAACCAGGAGAGCTGTGGTCTAATCATGCAATAGAAAAAATATATATTACATGTAATTTACTATGTGGATGTTCTACTGAGCAAAGTCAATCAGTCACAAGAGGAAATACATATGTGTGACCCCATTTAGACGTAGCTCAAAAACAGGCACAGCTGACACATGACAACAGGCATCACCAGGCGCCCAGGTGGCTCAGTTGGTGAAGTGTGAAACTTTGGTTAGAGCATGATCTGGCAGATTATGGGTTCGAGTCCTGTGTCAGGCTCTGTGCTGACAGCTCAGAGCCTGGAGCCTGCTTCAGATTCTGTGTCTCCCTCTCTCTCTGTTCCTTCCCTGCTCTTGCTCTCTCTCTCTCTCTCTCTCTCTCTCTCTCTCTCTCTCTCAAAAATAAATAAACATAAAAAAAAACCCAACCAATCAAACAAAAAAACAAAAAAAACAGGCATCACAATAATACTTGCATGCTACTGGAGGCGTGTGATAAAAAGCGTCACAAAAGAGGGGCACCTGGCTGGCTCAGTCAGAAGGGCATGCAGCCCCTGATCTCAGGGTTGTGGGTTTCAAATCCCACACTGGGTATAGAAATTACTTAAATGAATAAATAAATTAAAACTTTATTTAAAAAACTTTTTAATGTTTATTTATTTTTGAGAGAGAGAGAGAGAGAGAGACAGAGCTTAAGTGAGGGAGAGGCAGAGAGAGAGGGAGAAACAGAATCGGAAGCAGGCTCTTGGTTCTGAGTTGTCAGCACAGAGCCCGATGTGGAGCTCAAACTCACGGACTACAAGATCACGACCTGAGCCGAAGTCAGACGCTTAACCGACTGAGGCACCCAGGTGCCCCAAAACTTTAAAAATCTTAAAAAAAATAAAAGCACCTCAAAAGAAATTTCACTGGTGATAGAAAGTCCAGAATTTTCCTGGAGTGATAGGTTCAGAGGTATATAAAACCATCAGTGTTCATCCAACTACACACATAAGATATGTACATTTCACTATGTGTAAATTATATATCAATAGTGAAAAGTTTAAAAATATATAGTTAGGTTCGAGATTAGTTTCTATCTTTATATTTATGCCCAATAAATTAGAGTTCTTACACATCAAAGTTTTCTAAATTTTCATACTAGAGACCTAAAACGTATTTCATGTGGTATGCATCGTGTAAATTTATTCTTAGTTATTTTGGCATGTTTGTAACTCCTGAAAACTGAGTGTTCTTTCCACTTTGTGTCTAAGGTTGATATCTGAGTATCACTTTTATTTTGACAGTCATCAAAAAGCTTCTTTAATTGACCTTCTTCCGGTTTTCCATATTAAGGATTTTATAGAATTTGTGAAATAATGTCACTTACACTTCTCCATTGTGCTTGTGCAGTCTTTGGTCCAGTTGTGATGGAAAGTTCTTCCAGAACAGCGGTGCTAATTATAGTAAGGAAGAACTTCCCTGCCTTTTTCTCTGAGTGTAAAGGGAATGGTAATTTGAAGGGAATGATGCAGATTCTACCTGGTGCTGCCCCGCGTATTACTATTTTGTTGGGAGTTTTCGAAAACAGTGAAAAATTAATGAAAGTATGTCTTTTTCCAGTATCCATGGATATGTGTTTTGAATTTTTCACCTAATCTACTATCATCCTGAACATGGTGAAAGATTTCTTAATGTGCTTTCCCCTTCTTTGCTTCACTTGTTCATGGTGCATATTTAAATTTCTAAAAAAAATTTTAAAACCTTTATTGGAGAAAGAAAGCAAGTGGGAGAGACCGGGTTGGGGAGAGAGAGAGACAGAGAGACAGAGAGACAGAGAGA
>NC_043705.1:144879993-144898379 GCF_006229205.1 Suricata suricatta
AGAGACAGAGAGAGACAGAGACAGAGAGAGAGACAGAGAGAGAGAGACACAGAGAGAGAGAGACAGAGAGAGAATCTTAAGCAGACTCCAAACTCAGCAAGGAGCCTGACACGGGGCTTAATCCCATGATCATGATCTGAGCCGAAATCAAGAGTCAGAAGCTCAACAGACTGAGCCACCCAAGCGTCCGTTTCTTAATACTTTTTTTTTTCCTGAGTGATGTGATTTGTCCTATTCATGGGTATCACTGGGTTGGGTAGGTAAGTGACTACCCCAATGGGTGTGAAAAATGCCATAAACATGTCTTCCTTAAGTAGAAGAGATTAACTGATGATCCCTCTGGAGCTGGGATAGTGAATTACAGCAGTGAGCACCCAGGCTGTGTTCTTTTTCTTCTCTTGCAGCCATTGATGAGGAAATGGAGCCCCTACTGTAGATGGTGTGCCGGGCTGGGATCCGGGGACTCTAGTCCTAAATCTGTGTGGCAAAGAAAGATGCTCTAGGTGCACCTGGGGGGCTCAGTTGGTTAAGCGTCCAGCTTTGGCTCAATTCAAGATCTCACAACTCATGGGTTCGAGCCCTGAGTCGGGATCTGTGGTGACAGTTCAGACCCTGGATCCTACTTCAGATTCTGTGTCTCCCTCTCTCTCTCTGCCTCTCCTCTACTCACACTCTGTCTCTTTCTGTCTCTGAAAGAAAGAAAGAAAGAAAGAAAGAAAGAAAGAAAGAAAGAAAGAAAGAACGAAAGACCCTCTAATTTGTGGGGTCCACCGGTTCCCCATGGGCATCTATAGTGTTCTGCATAATTTTTCTTTTTCTTATAAGAGAGTTTGTATACTCTTTCTGGATGAATATGGAATTCTAATATCTAGTATTTTCAATCCTGTAAGTCTGCTCCCCTGTCTTTTCACACTGGGTGTGGCCACACAGGGGTCCAAGGCCAGCCTGACTTTCCACTGTAATGGCGACTTGATCTTTTGGTTTCAACATCAAAATCCAAAGGACCCTTTGTTTGGAGTTTAACAAATGAGTTGTAATATGCATAAATGCACTCATTTTGTGTGGACTGGTTTGCCTTTTAGACTGCAGGTTGAAGTCTTACTTCTGGCAACTTCTCAAGAAAGGAAACTTTACATAATTTAGTTGTTATTGTTGGTTCCTTTATCCTTTTTCTTGAAGGGGATACCGAATATCAGACATTTATTCTGCTCTCTTCTCTCTTTCTCTCATCTTTTTAGAACTTTTTGTTTCTTTCCAGTACTTTGCTTACTTCTTCTGTTTTCAGTGTCCCTTTGGTGTTTTTTTTTTCCTTCTGTAAGATATTTTACATTTGACTATAAAATCTTTGATACAGTTCTTAAAGTTTTGATGGTTGGTGGGTTGCTTATTGTCATTTCTTCCCTGTGTGGTTCTGGGCTTTGATTCTGTTTCACTTGTTACCCCATCTCCTCCCCCAAGCCGCAATATCTTGGGATTGTGTTCTTTTCTGGAAAGGTCCTTGTTTCGTGATATCATCATTGGTTTCATTGTTGTCATTACCTCTGTGGCGATTTGGTCATATCGTGCATATTGTGGTTTGGTCATTTGTGCAGTGATCATAGAGTGTGGAGAAGAGCTACCCGTGTTTGAATTCGGGCTTGGCACTTATGAAGTCCTGTCACTTTGAGTAAGTGAGTTCACGAGAGGGGAAAAGTCCAGTTCGATGTTGGGCACATGAAACGCACCACTAATGCAATGATGAGGGTTTAATATCAGCCTTCCCAAGGTAAGGCAAAAAACATGTGCCCTGATTTGCAACATTTGCTAGACCCCCATGCTGTGAACCATCCCAGGGCCACCGAACTTGGAAGAAGCGTGTGCAGTTGCTCCTGCAAAGCAGTAGAGCTGGGGCAACACACACCGCTGATGAGAAGGACACACGTGCAGCCGTGGCGTAGTTTGCTCCGAGCTCTTTGGCCCAACGGCAGCATCTTGCTGGCCAGCGCTCTTTGCCTGCCGTCTGGTTTTCTGCCGCTTCTCTTCTCCAACAGTGTCTTTTGGTGTCTCCTCTTTCCTTGTGCCTTGATGTTTGAGCGAGGCCAGTCTTCCAGCTGCACCTGCTGAGGGAGAGGCCCACCACGGAGTGAGCACACCCCTGAGTGACTCACCGCCTGGGACGGAGGAGTGTGGCGTGAGCGCTCTTCCGTGGCACCGTGTGCACACTCGCCCGGCTAACTCAGGAGGAGTGACGTGTCCCCGCGGGGCGGTCACTCACGCGGAGCGGCAGGGGGCCAGCTGCCTGGGCTCTGCCACCCTCTGCCCGCCCCGCACTTGGCATTCCACCTTCAAGTTCTGCGGCTCAGCCTTGCAGGTGCCTCCCAAGTTCATCAAATACGGAGTTTGCATATGTGCTTCCTGCCATCCTGTTGCTCTTGGGCGTTTTCCCAGAAGAGGAGAAACTGCCCTCTTTATTCTGCGACAAGAATCCGAAGAGAGGGAATTGTCCTTCCTCCTTGAACTTCGGCTCATCCTTCTGGTCCAGCGTCTGCCCGGACTCGGCCCCCTTCGGAGCCTTCTCTGGGCGGCACGTCCATTGTCCTTTCTTTCCTCTGGTTCTTTCCATTGTGATGGTTAAACCTGTGTTTGTTTCCATTGCCAGGAGAAAAGAAAACAGAAGAGAGCAGAAGGGAGAGGAGGAGAAGAAAGAGGAGGAAAGAAAAACAGCGCCCTGAACTCACCCTCGGCCACCCGTCACCCCTGTCTCCATGTTCGCTGGGAGCCGGCTTACTGTGGGGTGTCTCTAGGACCCGGCTGTTCCAGGATCAGGCCGCACTCTGCTCCCCGAGGACTTCTCGCTGCGCCTTCACAAACTTCGAGTTTTCTCAGCACTGTTTCAGGCATATTCTGAAGCGGGGAAAACTCACTTCTGAGAGAACCGAAGGGCCCTGTGCACCCGGTCCGCACCCCCAACCCTGTCGTCCCTCCGAGACAGAACCGCTGTCTTTATTTTGTGTTGATGGCGCCCAGAGTGCTTTGTGTAATTGCATTTTGTGGTTTTAAAGTTTGATGAATGGCATGACGTCACAGGCATACTTCTCCAAGTTCTGTGTTTTGCTCAGTTGCAAGTTTTCCTGGGATTTTTCCACCTTGACACATGGAGCGCTAGATGGCGGATTTGAACTGCCTGTTGTCTCACCGTCTGTGGGTGCCTTCTACCTGCCCGTTCTCCATCCTTCAGTTCCATATATGCATACATATTTAATTTTATTTATTCATTTTTGAGAGACAGAGTAAGAGTGAGAGAGAGAGAGAACACAAGCAGGGCAGGGGCAAAGAGAGAGGGAGAGAGAATCCCAAACAAGTCCCCTGCTGTCATCCCCAATGCGGGGCTCAAACTCACAACACATGAGATTATGACCTCAACCAAAATAAGAGTCGGCGGCGTAATGCACTGAGCCCCCAGGTGCCCCGGCCGTGTATATGTTTGCTAAGGAATATAACACAAGAGCCCATGCACGCGGCTTTTCACCAACCTCTGCTCACTTGTTTCATTAAACGGCGTTCGTCTGTGGCTTCACTAGTCTGGTGGCCGGGCGCCCTCTCGAAGGATTTGTGTGTTGAAATCTACTGTCCGAGGGGATGTCGCAGAGGATGGGGACTCTGGGAGGTGGCGAGGTCACGAGGGAAGAGCCATCAGGAATGGGATGTCGGGCCCTGGGTGAAGCACCCCGGGGGGCGCCAGCACCCCTTCTGGGCCCGTGAGAGCACAAAGGGGGATGTCTGCCCTGAACGGGAAGCAGGTTCCCCTCAGACCCTGGATCTTCTCGCACCTCGATCCTGGACGTCCCAGTCTCCGGAACCATGGGAACGACGGGTCTGTTGTTTGTAAGGCACGGAGCCTGTGGTGCTTTGTTCCAGCAGCCCGAGTGGAGCAGGGCACAGAGCCGCCACCTCCCCACTCCATTTTCTGCGGGTTGGACGCTAGGGCCCTTTGTCTAGCGCCAGGCTCACCAGTGGGACATCCAAGGACCCAGTGACCCTGTGAGAAACAAAGACGGGTTGCATGCCCACCTGTGTCTGCTCTCTGGTGACAGGTGAGGGCGGCCTGGAGGTGCTATGGATCAGAGACGTTGGGGAGCTTGGAGGGAGGAAGGGACGGGAGGTGGGAGGGAAAAGGGCCTTCCAGCACGAGGACGAGGTGGGTGGTGAGGCAGCCGTGGGTGGCTGAGACTTCATGGGAGAACAGCCAACCCCCCTGCCCCCCCGACGCGGGGTGAGAGATGCAGAGAGGTGTTCAGGGAGCAGCGGCGTGAAGCGAGGCCCAGCGAGAGCGGAGGTGCTGGCTGAACGGGAATCCCCCCCCACCTGTTGAGCGGCCCCCAGCAGGCTATGCTCATACGTAGTCCCTTCCAGGCCATGCAGCTCCCTGTCTCTTCACCTTTCTTGCCGGTGTTTGTGATTGTTACGTTTATAATTTTTGGCTAATCTGAACGACAAGTTAGTCTGTCATGGCCGTTTTGGGTGCATTTCCTTGACAACTAGGAGTGCTGGGCTTCTTTTTCTTGCCTATTGGTTATTTGTGTTTACTATCTGTGAATTTCTTATCCATATACTTTGTCTTTCTTCTAGATGGTGAGATAAATATTTGTCAGGTTATGAATTTACATTTTATTTCCTGCTTGCTAGTGGCTTGTATCATCAATGGATGACGGGTTTTTATTAAGTGTGTTTTATGCAGCTTTAAGATGATCAAAAGTAATTTTCCTTAAACTGTTAATTTAGTGTATTATATGAATAGATCTTTCGATGCTTAACTGTGTTGGCATTTCTCAGGTACAGCTGACTTTGTTTGCATTTTAATGAACTTTTGCATCTATATAAGTAAGATTAGTTTATGGTAATTCTTTTTCTTTTATTGTTATGTGTGGTTTTGATCATGTTAGAGAGGCAGGTACAGAAGTACTGATGCATAGGAGCACATGGACCCCAATGTTCATAGCAGCACTTTCTACAATAGCCAAATCATGGAAAGAGCCTAAATGTCCATCACCTGATGAATGGACCAAGAAGATGTGGTATATATATACAATGGAGTACTACATGGCAATGAGGAAGAATGAAATATGGCCATTTGTAGGAAAGTGGATGGACCTCGAGGGTGTCATGCTAAGCAAAATAAGTCAGGCGGAGAAGGACAGATACCATATGTTTGCACTCATAGGTCTAACAGGAGACCAGGAGAAACCTAATGGAGGACCAGGGGAGGGGAAGAGGGAAAGAGAGTTGGGGAGAGAGAGGGACACAAAACCTGAGAGACTACTGAATACTGAAAACGAACCATGGACTGAAGGGGGAGGGAGGGATGGGAATGATGGTCATGGTGGGGGCACTTGTGGGGAGAAGCACTGGGTGTTATATGGAATCCAACTTGACAATAAACTATTAAAAAAAAAAGTTGGTAAGGCTGGTGCACATGTGCTGGGCTGCAGTGGAGACGTGAGCCCGCCCTTATCTGAGGGGTTTTACCTCTGGGGTTTGACTGCTTTCCTGCTGGCCTCCGTGTGTCCTCAGCTGTCCCGGCCGTGACCTTCCTGCGACTGGGGGTTACTGGTGCTTAAGTAGAGACCTCGCTCTCAATGGGCCATACTCACCCCGCTGCCAGCCCGTGGCGGTGACACATCGGCCTTCCTGCGTGCTCTGTGCATGTCAGCAGACATCTCCACGGGGAAGGAGTGAGGGACACTGAGGGGGCACTGGGCGTGGGGCGAAGGAACGGGAACTGGAGGACACTTTCAGTCCTGGAAAGAGGAGCTTGGCAGGTGGGGATGAGTGTGGAAGGGACCTTTTCTCAGAAGGAGAATGAGTTTTATGAACACCACCCCCCCCAAATAAAATGCAACACACACGCGCACACACACAAACGCATGTACACACACACCCACAGGATCTACTTTGGATTTTAGGGGATGAGGGTTCTCCCCAAAGACTAGGTCTAAGATCCTTACAGGAGCTAAAACATTTTCAAGTGCTAGATTCATTACTGGTCTAGCTTGCCCAATCTGAACAGGAGACAAGAAAGATCGAAAACAATAGAACAGTGCTGCAGGTCGCAGTTGGAGTACAACAAAGGATATGGCCTTTGTCATTGGGGCCGGAAGAGGAGGAGCCAGAGGGCATGAAAAACTCTCAAAAAAATAATGGCTGAAAACTTGACACATTTGGAAAAAGACACGAACCTACAAATTTAAAAAGCCATCTGACCTAAAAATAAAATAAACCTTAAAAAACAGCGTGCACAACACATCGTAATTAAACACATGGAAATGACGGACAAAGACAAATTCTTGTGAAGAGTTGGATTGATCGGCCCCTTACCTGTGGGGCAGACACAGCACCCTGGAGGCCCCTCTGGAGGATGGCACTGGTTAAATAAGAGAGTCCCATGAGAACACATACTGTAGGACTCCATTGTTAGGACATTCCAGACCGTGAGCACCAATTATTTGTTGTCCGTGGTTAAGGGGGGAAGTGGTTCTGGCTCCAGAAGGGACAGGATGAAGGTCATCATGGCACCCAGAAGGCTTTGGATGTGGGCGGTCAATGACAGTATTCTGGTTGTGATACTCTATAATTTCACGGGAAGCCACCATTGGGGGAGACACGTAAGGTGCATGTAGTCTCTCTCTGCATTATTTCCTACAACTGCATGTGACTATACATCCATCTAAAACTAAAGTACTAAAATGATCAATGTTGGGGCACCTGGGTGGCTCAGTCAGTTGAGCGTTGGACTCTTGATTTTGGCTCGTCATGATCTCATGGTTCTGGAGTTTGATCTCCACATAGGGCTCTGTGTTGACAGTGCAATTTGCATGGGATTTTCTCTCTCCCTCTCTCTCTGCCCCTGCCCTACCATTCTCAAAATAAATGGATAAATTTTTAAAAAAGTATTTATTAAAAAATAAAATAAGATAATTAATGTCAGCAGATGTTTTCAAATACACCAGATTAAATAGCTTTTATTCTTTAAAGAGTAACTGTTAACATCTACTTAGCTTTTACTCTGTAAAATGTTTACTCTGAAGTTTAAAGCAAATTATTTATTTTTAAATATATTTTTAAATGTATGTTTATTTATTTTGGGGGGGGTGAGAGAGAGAGAGAGAGAGAGAGAGAGAGAGAGAGAGAGAGAATACGAAGAAGGCTCCAGGCTCTGAGCTGCCACCACAGAGCCCAACACAGGGTTCAAACCTAGGAACCTTGAGATCATGACCTGAGCCGAAGTCACACAGTTAACTGACTGGACCACCCAAGTACCCCTAAAGTAAGCTCTTTAAAGATCTTTCTCTATTAAAATCAATTTTGCTGTTTTACTTTTTTTTTTCTCTTTCATTCAGTATTGTGTTTACTGAGTTCATAGAAACTCAGAATAAAACAGAATTCTGCAATTGAGATAAAATCACATCCAAACCTCCCTCTACATTAGCTTTAGACACACATAAAATCTTTTGTGACCACTTATATTTCACGTTTGCTTTTCTTGTATTGATTTTCTGTGTCTAGCACAAATACCTAATAAATCAATCAGCACTTAAAATAAATCCATATCATTGGAAATTAGGAGTAAAAGGGCAGTAGAGAATACATTCATAGAATATATTTGCATTTGCTCAGAAGTAGCCCAGCTCAAATTATTTTGGATTCACTGAGAAAATATCTGGGGAAATCACAGTTTAAAACTAGGTAATATTTAACATTGTCGCCTAAAATTTCCTATTCACTTACACATCCTTTGGATCTGCTCTGTGATTAGGAATTAGACACAGACCCTCAAAGGTGGTATAACTTGACCAGTACACCTAGAAGCGGAGTGTTTTAGCCAGGGGTTGGAGGAACAGGGTTACAGTTATTACAGAACCCTGGTGGCAGGGCAGATGGGCTGTGTGTTTGGAGATCACACAACTGTTTTAACTACTCTGGGATTTATTGGAGTCCATTTGTGGCAGAATAATTAAATAAAAGTACTTACAGGCTAATTTGATTAGTTTCATTTACTGTATAGCTGGTCCACTAAAGTTAGAATCTGATCGCTGTCTGTCTTCATCATGGTTCCTAAGCCCTGTTCACTATCAGCCTTCAAGAATGGTCATAAGGATGTGTTGGTGGCTCTAGGTTATAAACTTGAGTCCACACTATTTGTTTTACACAGTTAAAATATCAACTTTCTCATTAAATATTTTTCTTTATTCAGAAAATACGAACCATAGCTAATTCAGGCTCAGAACATTGTTTTTCCAAAATACATTCTACCATTTGTGTGTCACATCTTTAAATGTACATATGGCTGCTATGAATATTACCAAAAGTGACAGCATTTCAGAAAAAGCTATGCAGTTTGTTTCATTTCTTTAAAGATTCATCTATCTTTCTCTTTTTTTTATGTTTATTTAGTTTTGAGAGAGAGAGACAGACAGAGCATGAGCAGGGAAAGGGTAGAAAGAGAAGGAGACAGAGAATCCCAAGCAGACTCCAGACTGAGCTGTCAGCACAGAGCCCGACGTGGGGCTTAAACTCATGGACCCGAAGATCATGACCTAAGCCCAAGTTGGATGCTTAACCAACTGAACCTCAGGCGCCTCTCATCTATCTTTCTCTTGAGAACTTGGCTGTGAGGAAAGACTGCTACTGCTATTTGGGAATCCCATCAGTGATTGGGCTGAGCTAGGATTAGTCTGCCATGCTGTGTTGGCATTGCTATTGATACTTACTTGAATGTTTTTGTTTATTTTCTCTTCTGGCACCATTTCTTGAAGGTGGAAATGCTGAGGGTCTTCTTGCACCTCTTTCCACCAGAATAAAACTCTGATATCTCACTTTAGAATATTGTCATTATTCTTTTTCCGATTAGCCCTATAGTAACTATTGTGACAAAACACAGCTCAGATATTCAAAGTTTTTCTTTTAACTGAATTTTACTTATTCAATTTCTTTCTCCATCTTAAAGCTTTTCTGAGGTATAGACGTATGCGCCCATCATAGTGGCCTCCTGACAACCATGCAAGATCCAGGGGCTGATAACATAAGGGCTAACTCTCCAAGTCTTTGCTTTCTATTGGAAACATCAAATCCAAATGCTAGAGTTTTTCAGCAGCGAGGACTTCCAACTGGGGTTTAATAACTGTGGGACATCATTAGTTATCTCAGGAAATGTGACAAGACTCTTGAAAATCTGTGGGAAGTCCATTATGATTCACTCTACTCACTAATAGATTGTACAAGAATCTCTGACTCTGGGTGTTTGGCTGCTAAGAGCTCTCTGTTGTCACCATTCTCCTTTCCCCACTTGTCTCCTTTTTGACCACGACGACAAAGAGACTCAGATGCTCCTTTTGTTTTTTTTTTGTATGAGTGGGCAGATCAAATGATCAATCGAATTGAATCCCCAGGCAGGAGCCCTCAATCTGGCCCCACTCCCTTCCCACAAGTGAGGCCACACTTGTTCCCCGGCCCAACTTTCTCAAGCCACTTTTGGACCAGCTTGGGAGCCTGTTCTGCCCAGTTTCTCCCATAACGGTGTGCTGTGTGGGCAATAAAACCGTATCCTTTTGGTGTATGCATGGAGTCATCTGTCTCAACATCTGAGACATGTTTTGTGGCAAGGATGTCTACCCAGTTATTATGAGGTGACTACAACATACATAAATTGATAATGACTTACTTAATATTCATTTTTCATGTTTATCTATTTATTATGAGAGAGAGGGAGACTCCCAAGTAGGCTTCATGCTGTCAGCACAGAGCCATAAACCATGAGATCATGACCTGAGCAAGATCAAAGTTGGATGCTCAACTGACTGAGCCACCCAGGTGCCCAATAATATTCTTACAAAGATGTCATAAAGATCTCACAAAATCATATAAGTTATTATATAAACTTCCAGATGACTATTCTAAGTAATCTATTGTTGTTGTCTTACCATTATTAAAGAGTTGAGTCTTTGTTTGGTGCATTAATTTTGCATCCCTCCTGCACTGGCATCCTTTTTGTAAATATTACAGTCCCCGTATTCATTATTATCCTAACAAGCTTCACTCAGACAACTGGTGACACATCAGTTTCCAGGAGTCCTGGTCTTATTTTGGTGTTTCACCATCTTTCTTGCTGTTCTTGAATACCCCAGACTTCAGCTCCTACTGCATCCCTGTTCTTTGACTTCTACCTAGTAGAAAGTACTGAGCCTACAGATCACACTAAGTACCATTTATTACTACCCAAGTCCAACTTCCATAAACAAGAGGCAAACCCTGAGCATTGTTAGAACTGCAAATTCTGGGGTGCCTGGCTGGCTCAGCTGGTAGAGCATGAAGCTCTTGATCTTAAGGTTATAAATTCAAGCCCCATGTTGGGTGTAGACATTACTTAAAAGTGAAATCTTCCAAAAAAAAGTTTAGAAATACAAATTCTAAGGTTATCTGCAAACTTGCCCTTAACCTTATTTTCATGGAATATCCAAAGCCAATTCCTTTTGTAACTATTAACTTAACCCTTGGTCTTTATTAATTGAATATAAATTTGAAAAAAAAACTGTGGAATGAATAAATAATGTGCCATTTCTAAATGCATCTCTATAACATTCCTTTCCGGAGACAGATGGAGAAACGTGCTTTGCAATATTCTGATGGAGGCCACAGAGGTGTATTCAGGAGGGAGTTTTCTTGACAGTCAACCTGGGGGCTTCAACACAGTGCTCACTAGAGAACTGTGTGCCTAATCTTTACAAAACAAGGATAAGGTCTCAGGAAAATGGTCACAATTACAATTTCAACAGTAACTTCATGGGGGCCTATCTCCGAGCCCAAACCCTAGCCTGCATACAAGTTTCCCAGATGAGTCAAACGTGTGTGGGTCCCAGAAATGTTAGCTTATCTCACTACCTAACCACAAAAAAATACAGAAAAGCTTCATATTGTTAAAATGTATTGCTTCATTTCAAAATATAAAATAGGGAAATTAAGTAACCACTGTGTAATTCTAAAATGTCAAGTATACCCTGGACATAATATATTAGCTTTCTCTTGGTAACTGTAATTTTGAAAAGTGTACTGAATATCTTAAAAGTAAATGTCAAAGCACAGTAGATAAATTTCAGAACGGTTGCTCTTTCTAATTTAAATGGAAGGAGAAAGGCCCAGAATTGACCTCTGCTTCCTATGAATGGTTTTCTTAATGACCTACTTAAAGATATTGCTAAAAACCGGCCAATGTACTTTATTGTAGAGGAAGGCAGGCAAATCCCCAGGAAGACATCATAAAATATGTGGCACATTCAAGGAAGCTAATGGAAAATGACCACTGGCTAAGTCCTGGAGCTCTGGCGGAAGAGGGGTAACATAGATCCTCATTTAAATCAGAAACGCTATTGTTGGGGCCAGACTTATTTATCCCAGGTTGTAAGTTAATATTTACAAATCTATTAATTTTGCTGTCCCACAGCACAGCTCGTGCACTTGGAAAATGGGACTGCTGTATAAATGTTTAACCAATAAGCATGACCTTGAATTGAGCAAAACCCGGCTTTGCTGCATATCCAGGAGCAGGTGCTGGCTCCCTCCTTGGGGTGACCTCACTCAAGACTCCTCATTCGGCTTCACAGGGAAAAGGCCTACGTGTGTTCAGCAGCAGATTGTCCTGAATCGGGAGCGCAATGTTGCCCATTACTGCCTAGGAGTTTCCTAGAGTTACCGTAACCAAGTACCACAGATTGGGAGGTCTTAACAACAGAAATGTGTTCTCCCATGGCTCTGAAGGCTGGACACTGGCATCGGCAGGGTCGGTAGTTTCTGCGGGCTCCCTCCTTGACTTGTAGGTGGCTGTCTTCTCTCTGCCCTGCCACCTTGCCCTTCCTGTGAGAGCATCTGAGAGTCTGTGTTTAAATTTCCCTTCTCCTCCTTCCTTTCTTCCTCCCTCCTTCCCTCCACCCCTCCCTCCCTTCCTTTCTCTCTCTCTCTCTCTCCCTCTCTCTCTCTCTCTCTCTGTTTCTTTCTTTATTTATTTATTTCTTTCTTCTGGCTCCACACCCAATCCAGCCCAATATAGGGCATGAACTCATGACCCTGAAATCAAGACCTCAGCTGAGATCCAACAGTCAGATGCCTAACTGACTGAGCCACTCAGGGCCCCCTCCTTTCCCTTCCTATAAGGACCTCGGTGACCTTGAGCTAGGTTTCATCCTCATGACCTCATTTTAAACTGATTATCCCTGAAAAGGCCTTCTCTCCAAATAAAATCACATTCATAAGGACTGGCATAAAGACTTCAACACATGAATATGGGGAGGACACAGTTCGGCTTTACCAGTGTCCACACAGTAAACACAGCTCTCGGAGGTGGGGGGGTGGGGGCATGACTACCGGTACAAAGCCAAATGGAGGTTTCCTATCCTCAGCCACTTCTACGGTAGGCCCAGAAGGTGGTCCTGTACGGTGCGCTTGCCAGCCCACAGCGATCCCCACTTGCTTATAAACGGCTTTCTTCAGGAAGGATTACTTCCAGAGCCTTGTTTATAAACAGCCCTGAATAAGGGGTAGACACATCTTCCAAACTACTCAGACTGTCTAGGAATTTTACTTTTTAACAGAACAAAATCAGACTGGCTGTTGTTGGGAACAAATGATATCGAAGGTGGTGTGTGACCCAGAAGTTTCCTAGTATTCTTAGAATGTCTTGTGTGTCACCTCTCCCATTTCCTATTGATCCAACCTTCTTTGTGTCCCATAATTATGACAGATCCCTTTTAATAGATGTTTTGTTGTTTTCTTAGCTCATCAGAAAGAATTTCTGTTATTTCCATCAAAATATCATCTGTCTGCAGAGCATCCAATTTCCTAGTCACATCAGATTGTTAAAGAAAAATCTCTTATTTCCCGAAACAATTAAGAAAGTAATCCAGGTAAATTCTGCCACAATATTTTCTCCTTCTTCAGTCTCCTCGTTGCATGGAGTGTTGAGCATGGCTTTAGGACTTTGCCAATGAGTGATTGAGGATAAAGACCAATGGGAGGATGATATATTCTAAGGCAGAGACTAGACCAAAAGCTATAATGCAGCGGCCAAAGATGGCAAGAGAAGAAAACACAGGACTTCCGGGTTGGAATGAGCTAATGAGTTGCATTGGAAGATTTCTATGTTTTTTATTTACTGAATGGGTATGGACTTTTATCTTCCTAGTCAAACTTTCCAAGTGATACATGTCCCGTGACTTGGGCTAGTCTAGACATCGCATGCATGCAGAAAGAACCTGATAACTAAGCATGAGCATGGATTTGAGATCAGGGAGGTGGAGTGTGTAAAGGGATTTCCTGCTAGGCGGACGTGAGGTCGTCCGATTACTTTTCCGTAGTTTAGGAAACCAAGTTAGTCCAGAAAACCGCGAATAGAATAACTTTCATGGGGCTTCCTGCAGAGGGAGCAGAGTCGGCACAGACCATCAGGTATACCATTGACCTTCAGTGGTTTTGCACATTTAACCCCAAAAGAAATTTAAAATCTACTCATAGCACCTCAAGTCGACATCTAAAATATTTTATACGTTTCAATGGTATGCTTATTATAAATAGAAGTACTTAAAAATAAAACAGAAGACCAGACTCAAAAGTATCCGAAAGAATACAAATGCCACATTGATTTAATATTCATTTTAATAATACATGTAATATATATCATTCCAATGAATGGTGGTTTTGATTTTCTTCTTTGATCAAATCCATTATACTTTTCCCCAGTTGTTATGAAAATAAAATGCATTTTATAATTGAAACCCCTCAGAGATCACCCTATCAAATTTATCTAAGACAAAAGTATGTACGCAAATTCAAATGTTTATTTTTACATTGTCTGTGATTGTAAGGGTCTAAGAAGTAACCTACTATGAATGAAATTAAGGCACGGTCATTAAACGTGCCAAAATATATTTTATGCTTTTACAAATTTTAAGAATCAAAACATAAAATTTTATTAGAAATGCCTCTCTTAACGAGATAATCATTGATCGTCATCAATCTTTTTTATGTATTTAATGGAGACACACATTTATGTACTGCCCTGTGTAATCAGAATGATAGTTTTCATAGTATTTTATTTTGCATAAGCTGACAGTAAAACACAGCCAACATGTTTAGGATGAACTGGGCACTGCCTGCAGCTGAAAAGAATGTTTTGTGCTATAACTTCATGTAATATTTTTTCATGCTAAAGAGAATGACACATATCAAATTTAATAAACTAAAAATCACATTTTTGCCCATAAATTTAACCTAAGGGATCTTTATAATTTTTAAATAATTTTTTAAGTTTCTTTAATTATTATTGAAGGGGAGAGAGAGAGAGAGAGAACACAAGTGGGAGAGGGGCAGAGAGAGAGGGAGAAGCAGAATCCGAAGCAGGATCCAGACTCTGAGCTGTCAGCACAGAGCCCTACGTGGGGCTCGAACCTGCAGGCAGTGAGATCATGACCTGAGCCGAAGTCAGATGTGTGACTGACTGAGCCACCCAGGCACACCCTAGTCCAAGAGATCTTTAAAAGTTTGACATTCCTAGGGGCACCTGGGTGGCTCAGCCAATTGAGTGACCAACTTCCGCTCAGGCCATGATCTCATGGCTCATGACTTTGAGCCTCGCATCAAGCTCACTACTGTCACACAGACCTGCTTTGGATCTTCTATCTCCCTTTCTCATTGCCCCTTCCCTGCTTACGCTCTCCCTCTCTCAAAAATAAATCCTAAAACAAACAAACAAGCAAAACAAAACAATAAAAAACAAAAAACAAACTGATATTCCTAGAAAAATCTCCAGCACACTTTTTGCTTTGCTCTCCTGAGACCCTCCTTTAGGAACTGTTTCTTCAGCCACAGTTTGGAGACCAGAATGATGAGTCACAAAACCACAGTCTCCACCACCCCCAGCCCAGACTCTGCAGTCAGACCTTCCCAATGAGGCAGCACGTTAGCCAGAGCACGCCGTGGTCCGCTGTCTTCTCCTTGTAACAGAAGTTCGAAACCTGCGCAACTTCCCTGTTGAGATGCTGTGATGGAAGACACTGGAAACCTGGGTCTTTCCACCTGGAGGGGGGAGGGGGTGGTACTGAACCTTGGGATTTGGGATGGGGCAGAAAAATACTGTTCTTTTGTAAAGCAGTTAAATTGCTCCTGAGAGTTATGGCCTTTGTTTTCACAAATCAGCTCTGTGAATGGGTGCATGAGAAAGAAAATACTAGGAACCCTCCCTCTGACCTGATGCACGCCCTCACTGTGCAGAGCGTCTGAGAGTCTGAGGCTAATGCCCTGAACAAACACACGGATGTCAGGGAAACGCTTACCTTGCCATGACCGCCTTTGCCCTTTCATCCTTTAGGTCGTCCGGAGACAGCACTCCATCACCAGTTAGTAAAGTCGTCCGTGAGTCAGTGCACAAAAGGAGTGAATGGGTGCAAGGGAACGGTTCAGGCAGGGCTCCTACAACAAGGGCTGATGGAAGTCTACGCAGTCTAGCGTTCCTACCAACTGAGACCCCCTGAAATAACCCTGCATAGCCCACGGTGCCCCGGAAAGACAGGCTCCCCGCCGGTGACCCCGGAAACAATGCCATCGATCGCAACACGACCTGAATGCAGATCTGATCATGAACTCATGCCATAGGTGGGAGAATTATGAACACAGTCAGAGTTAAGTGACTGCAGATCAGTTTTATACATGAAGTCAAACTTTTAAATGCAGATAGAGAAAAATTAATTAAGAAAATATCCCAGTCTCGCGGCACCCGGTCGGCTTAGTCGTGGAGCGTGCTAGTCTTGATCTTGGAGTTGTAAGTTCGAGCCCTTCACTGGCTGTAGAGATTATTAAAAAAAATCTTCAGAAAGAAACCCTAATCTTTATTGTCTCTTTCTTTGGGAAATCATTGACACTTGTGCTGTTTCTAATGACTTGGAATATTAAGAGGAGGTGTTAGTAACAAATGCCATGCTCTGCTAAGGGCAAGTTTTGAAGGAACACATGGATGTCACTGTATTCAGAATATCAAGAGTATTTTATTTCAAGTTTCTCTTTTGCTCAAAATTTAAAAAATATAGGCCAAAGCTTTCTCCCACAATTTTTGTACGACTTGATATTAAATGGCAGCTAGATCGTGTTGAATTCAATCAATGGCTAGTCAGCTTGAAAATTCGAAACGTTGAATACTGTGAAATGGGAATGATAATCTTCTAGAGAAATCTCATCTTTCATAGGTGCATGCAAATATATACATTGAACTTGTGAAATCGTAGAGGGGAGAAGGTGTATGTTTATTCTGTACAGTTTCATTAGGGACTGCTCAAGACGGGATTTATTTTGGGATAGCTACAAAGTTACTACTCTATTTAGTTCATAAAATAATTATTATTTGATGGAAAAAGAGGTGTCTTTTCCATTTTTATACATTTCTGCCTTTGGAAAAGTTTTGTATTACAAGATGCTGCTATCTTATATAACGCATTCTGGTAATGTGTCTTTTGAGTGTCCCTCCTTCTTTTTAAGGTCACAGTTTGGAATCAAGGTCACAGAAGTGAGCACATTGAATGGTTCTAGTTTCCCTGAGTGAGCTCTCCTGTCCCCCTCCTTCATCCCCTCTCTTCCAATGATATGACGAAGTCATCAGGCCTCAGTCGAGGCAATGCCTCCTCTGAGAAGTGTTCCTTGTGCCCTTGGGGGACAAAGACCTGCTCCTCAAAGTCACTCCGTCCTTCTCCTGACTCATCCTGTGTTCTAGCATCCCGCTCACGGCCCCTACCTGCCACCAGACTGCCACCAGGTGCTGGGGAAGCAGGCATCACACCTGCTCCACCTACTCCTGTCCCCAGCAGGGCAAAGCCACGGACCAAGCAGGCTCCCGATCACTATCTGCCTAATGAACAAACCCCCCTCATGATATTACTCTCCCATTATGCTAATGCAACTGTTGCTTACCAGGTGTCCCTGACTTTAATTGGGTACAAAAATGCTGGGGATAGCCTGTCACTCCTGGGAACGCAGAGTGAGCGTACTTCCCTCTATTCCCCTCACAAAGCACAATGAAAAGCCCTGGATTATTATATATAAAATAAACATTAAGAGGACTCTGAATGGTGAGGAGCAAATAAACAGACATTTCACAGAAGAGCATATCCGGGTGACAAGTAGGCACATGAAAAGAAGCTCAACATCATTAGCCGTGAAGTAAATGCAAATCAAACCCCGAGGTGATGTCACTGTGTAGGTATCAGAATAAGTAACGCACACGCACACCCACACTGCTGGCAGCACCGAGTACGAGGTGTTATCACTCTCACCGCCAGTCCCGCACGCGTTGCGGGAGGGAATGCAGAACGGCAGAGCCCCTTTGGAAAATGGCTTGGCAGTTTTCTTTAAACAGAAAACTACACACGAAATCACCGTGTGACCCAGCAATTGCACTCGTGAGCACTTATCCCAGAAAAACTGAAACACGGTCACCCAAAAATCTGTACTAAATTTTTTTTCTTTTTATTTATTTTATTTATTTTAAAAGCTTGTCAACTTTAATTTGAAGTTCTTAATGTGCATGCATGTCATATTCTTTTTATTTTAATAGTTTATTGTCAAATTGGTTTCCATATAACACCCAGTGCTCTTCCCCACAAGTGCCCTCCTCCATCACCACCACCTCTTTTCCCCCCTCCCCCTTCCCCCTCAACCCTCAGTTCATTCTCAGCATTCAACAGTCTCTCAAGTTCTGCATCCCTCTCTCTCCCCAACTCTCTGTCCCTCCTCCGCTCCCCCTGGTCCTCCATTAGGTTTCTCCTGTTTTCCTGCTAGACCTATGAGTGCAAACATATGGTATCTGTCCTTCTGAGCCTGACTTATTTCGCTTAGCATGACCCCCTCGAGGTCCATCCACTTTCCTACAAATGGTCATATGTCATTCTTTCTCATTGCCATGCAGTACTCCATTATATATATGATCCACTCATCAGGTGATGGACATTTAGGCTCTTTCCATGATTTGGCTATTGTAGAAAGTGCCGCTATGAACATTGGGGTACATGTGCCTCTATGCATCAGCACTTCTGTATCCCTTGGGTAAATCCCCAGCAGTGCTATTGCTGGGTCATAGGGGAGTTCTGTGGATAGTTTTTTGAGGAAACTCCACACTGTTTCCCAGAGCGGCTGCACCAGTTTACATTCCCACCAACAGTGTAGGAGGGTGCCCGTCTCTCCACACCCTCACCAGCATCTATAGTCTCCTGATTTGTTCATTTTAGCCACTCTGACTGGCGTGAGGTGGTATCTCAGTGTGGTTTTGATTTGTACTAAATTTTTTGAATGTTTTATTTATTTTTGAGCCAGGGAGAGACAGA
>NC_043705.1:144898479-144971039 GCF_006229205.1 Suricata suricatta
CCACTAATGTGAGATCATGACCTGAACCGAAGTCAGAGGCTTAACCGAGTGAGCCACCCAGGCGCCCCTAATCTGTACTAAGCTTTAATGACAGAGTCATTCATAATAGACCAGAATTGGTAACAACTCAAAGGCCCTTCACCAGGTGAGTGGTGAGCATGCCCACACCACAGAACACTACCTGGTGTAGAAAGAGTGAAGCACTGGGGGCCCGAGTACCTCAGTCAGTTAAGCATCTGACTCTTGATTTCAGCTCAGGTCATGATCTCTCGACTTTGTGAGTTCAAGCCCCACACTGGGCTCTGCACTGGCAGCATGGAGCCTGCTTGGGATTCTGTCTCCCTCTCTCTCTGCCCCTTTCTCACTTGTCCTCCCTCTCTCTCCCTCTCTCCCTTTCTCTCTCTCTCTGTCTCTCAAAATAAATAAACTTTTAAAAATGACTGAATTATTGATACCCTCAATAACTCGTGTGGGTGAACCCCAGCTTGTTTAGTAGGAAAAAACAATCCCCAAGGTTATCTACTGTATGATTCCATTTGTATAACGTTCTTGAACTGGTGAAACGATAAAGGGCAGGTTAGTGCCTGACGAGGAGGGAGCCGGCAGGGAGGGCCGTGAGGGGGTGCGTGTGCCCTGCATGAGGGGCCCTTGCCCGGGGCACGCTCTGCCTCCCGGCTGCGTCCTCATCAGCACCCCGGTTGTGACTCCGCACTGCAGTTTTGTGAGGCGTTATCCTTGGTAACTCCATGAAAGGTACATGAAATCTCTCTGAATTGGATTTTACAACTACATGTGACATTACAATGATCTCAAGACAAAATAATTTAATTTTTAAAAAGCCATGGCTAATTTGTTGCTCTACAGAAGTTAACCAGGTAGAATCTGGTTTTAGTTTTTCGCTGAATTGCTTTTGATAATCAAAGAATATTTTAAAATTTCATTTACCTCCCAGAAATGTTATGAGTCCCTTATTAGGACTAGTAATTTTGGTAAAATTAAGTTCATAAAACTACATGGATATGTCCAACTCTGGCAATTTTCCTTATGGGCTGAAATACCTCAGGCGATTTCTATAATAAGCAGGGAGTAGTTATATATTTTAAAGTGTGTGCTCATCTATGTGGATGGAATTAATAGCTATTGAAGACGCTAGTCTGGGCAACCCACCTTGATTGTAGCATACATGCCACACGGCCACTAATGTGCTTGTCGCTGTATTTCCGTTTTCGGAGCCCCTCCATGCCCCCTTGCCTACCAGGAACATGTCGAGCATCTGACTTTGAAGCACGTGGCCCTACCCGTCAGTGTGAATTATCTGAGAATCCCACACTCACCCAAATGAAAGTGCAGGGTGGTGAGAGGTGATTTCATCCACATGCCATTGGCTCAGCCCACCACTGTCCCTACACTGCTGCAGAAGCTGGTCCTGCAGGGACCAGAGGGTGGGTCCCATGCTGCCATGCCATCCTGGGGGTGAAGGTCCCCACACTTCTACAGTGCATGTGTGATGTACTCAATCCAGGCTCCCCTAAGCTCACTGCTCACCATAGGGTGAGTCTCAGCCACATTTCCCCCACAGCCATTGGCTGTCTTTGGGTCTTGGTTTGACTAGTCTTGTTTGACAGCCCATGTCCACAAGATGTATTTATTTCAAAGACTCCCCCCGCCTTCCCATAACTCAGTCTAACACACAGCTTTCCTGACTCATCACAAAAACCGTACTGAATGAGAATCTTGAGTATGATTGGTGCCTAGATTCTTTATGCAAACTGGTGAACTGTCTCCAGTGCCTAACACTAAAGGACAAGTACTTTGGGAAGGAGACGGTTGACATGCCATCGAATATCCAGTGGGGGGGGGGCAGAAAGAAACTGTGAGAGCTGGACAGAGGCACGAAACTCAGCACACTTCACGTTGCCAACCACATTAGTCCTAATGTGGGAACTCATAAAATCTCAGGGAGGTAAATTGAGCTAAAAATAGCCCTTGATGATGCTACTATACTCCTGCTCCTCAAAGGTCTCACTTAGGATTTTTTTGCAAAACTCAGAGACCAGTTAAGAGTGGTGGAAGCACCCCCACTCAAAGTCATGAATTGCTGCCATTTCCTATAATGGTGGACTGAGGAGTGCAGGGTCTTGCTCTGCAACAAATAGCCATTTAATTGGATAAAACTGTAAAAAGAAATACATCATTTAAGGTCTTCAGAAATTGTTCTAAATGCATAGAGAAAATAAAGAACAATTTGTTTAAAAAAATCTATTAAATCTCAGTAAGAATTGAAAGTATCTGTGACATTTGAGCAGAAATCTGCTCCCTGCTCCTCCCCCTCCCTGTCCCCAACTTCTATCCTGTGAAAATGACCTTGGGAACTACGCTGCAGGAGGGTGTGTCCAAGGTGGGGTTTCTTCACTGACTACCAGGCCAGAGCCACCATTTCATCCCAGCCGGAAGAGGCATTACAGTGTCTCACCTGTCCCAGATCTGGGCTCCAGGACACAGTCAAGGCTAGAGGTCTGCAGTTTCTTCCTCCAAATATCCCATCCTCCCGGACAGAAACTCTGGCTCATGCATGGCTGGTTACATTACCAGGCTCCAATCATGCCTATCCCCGCTTGCTGGCAGAGAGGAAGCTCCACACCAGGAGAAGAAAAGGAAAGGGCCAGGGGTCCCCAACCACCCATCACCTCCTTGTGGAGGAGGGTGACACTCCAGGGAACGTGGTCCTGCCCCAGCTTGGGTGCAGGGCTGCTGAGAGTTGGCTGGTGGGAAAGGCTGCCATGATGACTATGAACTCTGCAGTTTCACTTGAAGCGAGTGACTGTGCGAAAACCGGCAGGGAGAACTCGATGCCAAGTGGACCATCTTGGAGGACAGCAGTTGAATATCCCGACACAAGTGCATCCTTTCAAACAACCGAGTTCAGGTTTCATTGATTTTTCTCTATTGCTTTTCTAATATATATTTCATTTATCTCCACTGTAACCTTTATTATTTCCTTCCTTCTGCTTGCTTTGCGTTTAGTTTGGTCTACTTTTTGTTTGTTATTGTTGTTGTTGTTTTAGCGTTTTAAGGTGGAAGGTTAGGTTTTTGACTTGAGACCTTTCTTCTTTTCTAATGTGTGCATCGGTGCTATAAATTCCCTTTATCTCCCTGCTCATGCCTTCCAGCCTGTGACCTTCTCAGAAAGTCACCCTTCAGTGTTGATAAAATCTCTGCAGGCTTTGTCAGTACACAAACTTTGCCTTGCGGAGGCCTTGACTTTGCCTTCCTGGAGGTGAAAGCTCGACTTTTTATCATTCTCTATTGTGCCTTCAGTGTAACATGAAGGCAAATAGTGTATTGTACAGATGGGACCACAAGTCTTATCCCATGTGTGTAATGCATAATCAGGAATAAGTGGGGGGGGGACGCATAGGTTCTGCTACTCCATCAGAACAAACAGGAGGTGTACACATTTCTTGTGATCAAGCACACCCTCCAGTTCAATGCTAGGAGTTCCCTTCAGATTGTCCAAAAGTTTTAGAACTTTTCTACAAAGGAGTGCTTTTTTTGATAATAGAAATACACAATTACATGCACATTCAATATGAACATAATAAATATGCATTTGCTGTGAGACCAAGAATCCCTCAAGAAACTGGGAAAGGAATATCTGACTAATGTTAACAGACTTGATCCTAATGTCTCAAATGTGTTAGTTTAAAAAATTTTTAAGGGATGCCTGGGTGGCTCCATCGGCTAAGCCTTCAACTTCGGCTCAGGTCAGATCTCACGTTCGTGGGTTCGAGCCCCGTGTCAAGCTCTGTGCTGACAGCTAGCTCAGAGCCTGGAGCCTGCTTCCTGTTCTGTGTCTCCTTCTCTCTCTGCCCCTCCCCCTCTCATGTTCTGTCTCTCTCTGTATCAAAAATAAATAAAACATTAAAAAAAATTAAAAAAATAAATTTTTTAAGGGACAGGTAACAAATTGATACGCAGAGTTGCTCATAGCATTAAATGACAAATGTGCTTCCCCTTCAGTGAGATACACAGAAATTCATATTCTCAAGATCTACCTGAAAAGACAAGATCTCAATCAGAAAATTCTTTGAGAAGAACAAAAACAAAAACACATACATTAAAATTTATGGAATATGCTAAAGCAGCACCTAGAGGGAAACTTCTAGAGGTAAATAGCATTATTTAAAAAACCCCAAATATACTGAATACATAATCTAAATGTCTATCTTAAGAAAGTACTCAATGAATAGCAAAGTAAATCTAAAGCAAGAAGAAATAAGAGAGTAACAAAGATTCCAGCAGAAATAAATGAAATAGAGAATTCAAAAAATAATTAGAGAAAATCAATGAAAACAAAAGTTGGTTCTCTGAAAAGATCAAGAGAGTGGACAAACATTAACTAGACTGACCAAGAAAAAAGTGAGAAGACTCAAATTACAAAACTCAGGAAAGGAAGAGGAGACATCACTACTGACCTTATAGAAATCAAAATATTTGGAGTGGAATACTATAAACTACATCAATACGTTAGATGACATTGACAAAGGGGTTGAGAAATGAGATGAAGGGAAGCTCATGGCATAAGGCTCTGCCGTCCCTCTAGCTCTGAGGAATGCCTTCCTGGATGGAGGCACAGTGCCCAAGACATGCTGGTGCCACTCCAGCATGAACCCTCACCCGAGTCTGAGGGAAGCTGTGATTCCAAAGCGCAGATCCATTTGCCACTTTCAGCTGCTAAGCTATAACCATCTCAGTTCCCTTAATATGATTATTGTTTATATTTAGCAAACAACCAACCAAACGAAAACACTAAAATTAATTGAATCCACAAATATACTAAAAATATGCTTTCATGTATTCAAACCACATGTAACCATTGCTGATCTGTTACCTTTTGTTTCACATTTAATCTGTATTTTTTTTTCTTTTTCTCTAGTACTATAAGCAATAGAAGTCTGTTAAGTAATGTAGCCCAACTACACCAATTGATTTATACCAATTTTTGTTTAATGTAAATGCACAAGCTTGAAAAACAATACTTGTCAGTTATAAGGAAGAAAAAAGATTTGGTGCCCAGAGCAGGGCATTTTTCCCAGGTCTGTTTAGATTCACCTACTATAAAATGACACGTTTTCCTTGGATTCATCTTTGTCTTTTTTCCCTTCTTTTATTTGTAAACTGTACCTGTACCTATGGATTCCAACATTATGACAGCATTTGTGGAAAACTATATATATATATACGTATACATACACACACATATGTACGTATGTATATAAATTTTGGAAATGCTGATTTAAATATGTGAAAGTGTTTTAAACAGAAAGGAGGGTTTTGAAGTCATGTGTCCAAGTACTTGTTCACTCAGAGGCTCGTTTACTAGAAAGTGAAGGGAAGTAGCTGAGGTCCTGCTGAGTCTGGAGACGGGGACTCTAGTGACCGCTCTGTGCTGACGATTTCAGGTCGCCCTCAGCTCTGGGACACTCACAGCCCTGGGGACCCGTCAACTCCAAACTCCCATGCTCTCCATTCCAACCTGAAAGCCAAGTGACTCTTCTTAAGTTGAAAGTAATATGAATAGAACTGGCTTACCAACGTTTGAAAATTCCAGTGGTTTTAAAAATTACTACCTAACCATGGCACCTAGGTGGCTTGTTGATTAAGCCTACAACTTTGGCTCAGGTCATGATTTCAAGGTTTGTAAGTTTGAGCCCTGAGTTGGTCGGGCTCTGTGCTGATCGCTTAGAGCCCAGATCCTGCTTCGGATTGTGTGTGTGTGTGTGTGTGTGTGTGTGTGTGTGTGTGTCTGCCCCTCCCCTGTTCATGCTTTCTCTCTCTCTCTCTTTCTCTCTCTCTCTCTCCTCTCTCTCAAAATAAATAAATATTTAAAAAATAAAAAATAAAAATTACTACCTAATCTGACATATCTTTTTACTTTGGAGCATCCCAACACATTCAACTTATAAATGTATTACTTTGTAAAGTTTTTACTTCAATTCTAGTTAGTTAACATTCAGTGGAATGTTAGTTTCAAGTGTACAATTTAGTGATTCAACTCTTGCATACGATTCCCAGTGCTTGTGACAAGTGCACTTCTTAATTTCCCCATCACCTATTTAACCCAATTTCAATTTATTTCTAATTGAAAACACACTAGAATAAGAATAATTAGAAGACATAACAATTCATAGTTATTGAAGGTAGGTAGAGATGATTGCTTATTCTCCCTTTTAAGTATTAGTAAGACATGTTTCCATGTTAAATCTAAAACTAAAATTTTAGATATTGAGACCAGTGAACTCTACTGTTAAATTAAGTTAGAGATTTGGTTTTAAAAAGCCTAAGTAAATTTTAAAAAATTGTAATGATTTCTACCCATGTTTTATTATATCTCCAGTGATGCAATAAAGAAACTCAACATTTGAAGTTGGATAGATGTAAGCCTGGATTTGTGATCTGCTCCTTACTAGCTACTAGATGTTACTAGGTTGCTAGATTCTTCTGATCTCAATACTTAGTTTATTAAGTGAGGAGTACCAAATTATTTCATGGTATATTTGGGGGTAAAATAGATAATTAGAGAAATATAGAAATAGAGAGATAGGTATACACACAGGTGAAATTCCTAAAAAGTAACTGTTATTAACATTCACAGGATTCATTTGTAAATGTATGAACTTTAGATGCATTTCAATAGAACAAGTCAATGAGATTTTAAGATGAAGTTAAGGAGAAGGCAACAGGGGCGACATATGGAAGAAGTAAACATCAACAGCAGAAGATTTTTATCCATTCCTGTTGTGTCCTTCGTTCAGGGAATAGTTGCTTGGAAATGTGGTTTAATAAAATCCAGTAGAAATGAAATTCAAATAATCCATCTCAAAGCCCAACAGAGAGCTTTACACAACCAGTGTATGATGTTGAAATAGGATAGTCCATGTGCTTAAGGAAAAAACACTTCCTTAATGTCTGTTTTGAAGACCAGATGATAGCATTGTGTAGATAGAGAATCTCTTTTCAAAAAGGGGGGAAACATTACTGGGTGAGTTTCTGACTTGTTTGGCTGGGCCCAAGGGCGCTCAGCTGAGAGCAGGTGATCGGAGCATAGCGTGTGTGGCATTATGCCACCGCAGTCTTGTGCCTCCTCCCACACAAGTCCACTTCTGAATCTCTCCATGTCCTTGATGTAATGACTAAGTTGTTACTGATGCAGATGGAGCACCATCACGATCTCAAAATCCCTCAGTGGTGACCATATGGTTCCCCTCACCTTTTAATATTTAATGATGGTCCTTGGGCACTTTCCAATTATTAAAAAAAAAACAACAAAGTATGAGCAAAGACTGCTCTCATGTCAATTAAGAAAAAAACATGCCAAAGAGAATCCATTCCACTATATTTAACCTCCATTAAAATGAGAATTTTTGCATGCATTTAATAAAATACTTGCTAAATATTTTGGTCAAAGATACATTAATCTAAAGTAAGCGCTTTTCTCTTTGGAAATATAATTGATCTCAAAGTCTCTTTCTAGCTCTTAATTATATGAAACTATTACAAGCTTCTAACACAAAGTCATGGCCACATAGCAATCTGGGTAACATGCTGCGAATTTTGCCACCTTCCTCCCTTCCCCCCACCCAAATCTAGACCTCTGCTTTCTCCATTAAGGCTATCATGTGGAATGCACTCAGTAGCAAGATTGCTGCCAAATACCACTACCCTAGGGTTCTCAGTGCTGCTGCCTGCTTCAACTTTATTAAAGGAATCAATTTTTAACATCAAGAAATGGTTTACATGCTTCCAGAGGCTGAGTCCTGAGTTTGTGGGAACATCATCAAGAGCCATGTGCTCTGTCCTGGAGAGGTGTGTAGTCGGCTTACATAAACCAGATAGCTGCATCCTGGAGGCCTGAGTGGCAAATCGTCTTGTGGAAACATTTAGCTTATGTTCGGAAGCATAAGTTTCATTTGGTGTGGTTAGCACTGCACAGTAATTTAGTCAAGCTATTGCATTGGCAGGTTATTTTTAAAACTTCTTATTTTTTTCTTCCATTCAGTAATTTCTGTTTTCATCAATCAGTCATTAGTCCTATCACTCAATAGACATGTGTGACAATGTATTATTCTTGGAGTCAGTGGAGGCATTGGAGACTTCAAACTAAATCATGTAATTCTTATGCCAAGGTGGCACACACCCAGAAGGATCACATTTAGGTAACAGAACATTCATAAAGTAGTATGTGTGTTATGGTGGTAGAATCTCATGTAGACGGTTCAGAAAGTTCAACAGTACAGGTGGGGAAGTAGCGATTGATGAGGGAAGTTGAGGGCACATGTGCTAACAGCATGGACCCAGTCTCCCCAAAATGAGGAAGGGCTGGGAAGGTGGGGAGTGGTCTGGAAGAGCATTCCTGCTGGACAGAGACATGGATGATCTTGACAGAGAACAGGGTGTTCGGAAGTCCTAACATTTCTGGCATGACAAACATGTAGGGTGCAAAGATGGTGAAAACATGACCAGACAAAGTCACACTTAAAACAGAATATCCCGGGACTTCAAAATATGTTGTACACTTTTTTGAAACTATTTTTTTTGCATGTGAATGTTTCTTTGTAAAAAGATAGGATGATGGAATAGGAGATAAAGTTATTAGCAGAGAGCATAAGACCTTAGAAGTGACACTCAGAACTCAGCTGTAGATACTAATTTTGGAGGAGAAGGTGAAGTAATCCTTATTCAGAGAAAGGAAGCGAAAAGACAAAGGCGGGGAGTTAGCGAAGCAGATGGACCTCAAGGGCCTCCCCTCTGGATACCTTCTAGTTTCTCTGACCCCTGGTTTGGAGTTGGGGGCAGCTCAAATGCATGAGTCCCTCCCCAGGCCAAAAAGCATCATCTAGGAACACCGAGCACTTACGGGAGGGAAAGAGTGAATGTTCCGTGTTCTGGTAATGGCCACTGTGTGAAGACCTCCTCCCTCGGTTCTGTGCTGCCATGAGGGGCTAAGACCATCTGTTCTCAGTAGAAACAACGTCACTCCCCGAAGGGACGGCAGTAATTTGTTAGAGGAAGAGAAGGGAGGTGAAAAAACTCTTACTTTATTGCATGAAATAGAGATCTGTGTAAACTTGCAGAAACGTGTATTTGTGCTTTTAAATTTATATGAGGTTAAATGATGGAGAAAATTGTCAAGACGCTTCCCTAAGGGGAGCATTAGGAAACAAAAAGAGTGAAAAAGGACATGGCCCTAGAGGAAACTGCTGGAAACCTGCAGGGTGGTCTCATTTTCTTGCTAAAACCCAGAGTGAGGAACCATGTGGTGCTGGTGGTTCTGGCATGAAGTGGTGAGCCATGGGTTCTGGGCAGGGCAGAGTTAGGAGTTCAGGAGAGAGCTCACAGATGAAGCAGAGGCAGAAAGGAGAAATGACAAAGCAGGGCAGCAAAGGTCAGGACACATGGCTGGTGCTCGGGGCGCTGAGGAGCCCTGGAGTTACAAGGGATAGAACCAACCTTGGAATTGCTAGAGAATGGGCTGTTGAGCTGAAGAAAGGTTTGTGTGCAGAAAATGCAACAGCCATCCGCAAGGGTGTCACCGGTGAGCTCCCAGACCATGTGTGTTCACGTCACCGACCTCCGAGGGCCGAGACCTGAGGCTGTTTGTGCCAAAGTGGTCTAACTATGTGTTTCAGGAAACTATTTCCGGCAAGATAAGCTTTCCTTCAATAAATAACTTCACTGTGTATTTCAGAAAATTCTTACAAACCCATTTTTCAGGGTAAATAATTTGTCCTTCAAGCCAAATAGCTCTCATTTCATGATAACAAATTGTTCAATTCACTCAGACAAAAACTCACTTATCAAACAGTAGTATATTTATCAAGACTTACCTTACAGCCCTCATCTTGTCTGCCAACGCTGACTTATGTTGTCGAGAAGTTCACCCAGTCCCGATCATGCCTCTGCACAGAGAAACCCAGCCCACATCACCTACGTCCAGAAATGAAAATTCAATAATCTTCTCTGCTGAACTTTGTCTTATAGGAAATTATTAAGACTCTGCCAAGGAAAAGTCGCATTATCACACTAACTCTGATAAACTCAGATTTGCCTAATACACAGGCTTTTTTGGTGATCTTTTAACAACTTGAGAATTGAGACAAACATGCAATGTCATCCATGTGGAGGGTTGGAACTTGAAGTAAACGATCATTTCAAAAAGTTAACCAACATCAATTCATGGTTGAATGAATGCATATTTCAAAATAGTTTAATAATATCGCACAAGATGGGGGAAGCTTCATCTACGAGAAATTTAATTAGAAATGAAACGAGGGGTGCCTGGGTGGCTCAGTCAGTTAAGCATCTGATTCTTGATTTTGGCCCAGGTCATGATCTCACAGTTCCTGAAATCAAGCCCTGTCTCACCCTCTGTGCTAACAGCTCAGAGCCTGCTTGGAATTTTCTCTCTGCCTCTCTCAAAAGAAATAAATGAACATTAAAAAACAAGAAGAAGAAATAAACTATGTTTTGGGGGGAATGCAGTAATGAGTCAATGGGATAGATTCTACAGGGTCCAGTTATGGATGGAAATGTTTTGCATACAATAAAAGAAACAATAGCTATTATTCAGGAACAGAATGGGGAGAAATGAGGTTATATGGAACAAGACCAGGCTTTCTGCCGAATTACTCCTCCTTAATTCCATAAACACGGAAATTTATGACATAGTCAGATGTTTGGAAACATTTCTTTATTACAAATAACTAAAAGTATTAGGTCTCATTCTGCAATCAAAAGATATGGGGTGAGTTGAAGAATGAGAACAGAAACAAAAGTAATGAGCAAGGCCCAGGAACTCAAAGATTTTCTAGGAAAACTCAGCTTTCACCTGGGGCAGAAGTTGGTGTCTGTGTGTCCAATAGAGGAGAGAAAGAAGACTTTCATCAAGGAATGTCAACCTGATATTTGAATACACCAGTGTTAAATAGAATGTTCTTAATGGGTGTGACTGTGTGGGTGGCTGGGCATGTGTGGTTGTGGCTGTGTGGTTGTGTGTGTGTGTGTCATTGTGTATCTACACACAAGCGAGACGGATGGCTGAAGCCCATCTTCGACTTATATTAGTACAGCGTTGGCCCAGCCACGGCCCCCACTACGGCCCTGCCAGCTGTTTGAGCAAGTACTTACGTGGCCGTGTTAGTCAGCGTGGGCTGCGGCCCAGAACGCTGCAGACTAAGCAGCTTAGAAAACAGGGATGCATTTCCCACAGTTCTGGAAGCTAGAAGTCCAAGATCAAGGTATCAACAGGTATGATTTCTCTTGAGGTCTCTCTCCTTGGCTTGTGATAGCTCCTTTCTCACTGTGTCCTCATGCAGCCTTTCTGTTCTCTGTGTGCACACATCTCTGGGGTCTCTCTCTCTCTTCTTACAAGGACACCACACCAGTTCTATTGCTTTAGGGCCCCACCGTTGTGATTTTATTTAACCTCAGTGAGATGCTCCTTAAAGCATCTATTTGGCAATAGGGTCACACTGGAAGTTAGGACTTCAACATAGGAATTTGAGGGGACACAATCTGGCCAATAACACCCAGCTTGACACCCAACAGTTTAAGACAGAAATTTATCATTGCCCTGTAGCTCTACATTCTTGACTTATTTTATTTATTTGATTTTTCTTGAGTTTATTTATTTATTTTGAGAGAGAGAGCAAGTGGGGTAGAGGCAGAGAAAGAGGGGAAAGAGAATCCCAAGCAGGCTCCTCACTGTCAGTGCTGAGCCTGATGTAGGGCTCAATCCCACAAACTGTGAAATCATGACCTGAGCTGAAATCAAGAATCAGATGCTTAACCAATTGAGCCACCTAGGCCCCCCTGCATCCTTGCCTTTTAAAAAGCAGTTGTTCTGCCCTCACACATCTAGAATGACCCAAACCCACATCAGCAATTTCCTGCTCTGACCCGTTCTTGTTTAAAAATGGTTCATCTTAGGGCACCTGGGTGCCTCAGTCAGTTGAGCATCTGATGGCTTTGCCTCAGGTCATGATCTCACAGTTTGTGGCTTTGAGTCCCCCATCGGGCCTTGTGCTGACAGTTCAGAGCCTGTAACCTGCTTCAGATTCTGTGCGTCCCTCTCTCTGCTCCTCCCTGCTCACGCCTTGCCTCTCTCTATCTCTCAAAAATGAATAAACATTAGAAAAAAGTGGTTCATCATTTATACATAATGATTCCTTTACGGAGGAAAGCCCCTGTCTCCTGTGTCTGTGCCACATAACCAGACACTTCCGCAGTGCAGTGACCCATCCCTTGAGAAACCAAAGGCTTAGCACTGCAGGCCACAGACACACCTGTTAGCTGAGCCAAGGAACAAGACAGCTAGGATATGGATGCACCCATGGCCAGTGCAGCGCCCAGGTGGCACAATGAGGCCAGTGCAGCCATGGTCAGCCGGGCTTGCAAGGCACAGCCCACGAGGACACTCTCTAAGTGCTCAGTATCTCTTCTGGCCCAAGACGCCTTCACTCATTCCAAAAACCTTCTTGCCCCTGGGGGTCCTATCTCCTTTCCATTTCTCAGCGTTCCTGGTGCATGCACTAGGGAGTGATGGGAGGAAGTCAGGCGATAATACCACTTTTGAGTTTTCAAGCTGTATCTAGTTGAGGAAGATAAAGAATCAAGCAGAAAATAGTAGCCTGTCAGCTTCATGAGTGATTAAGTCACTAGAGAGCAGGGCTTAGGTGTGTGGCAGAAATCTTCCCATTGTCATCAAGTCTGAGAACTAGGCAGAAATACCAAGTCAGTGGCAGGAGCTCCACGCCCAGCTCAGGGCCTGACCCTGTGGTTAAGAACAGAGGTGAGAGAGCCTGTGCCCTGGTCTCTAAGGAAGGAGAAGGGGAAGGAGCTTGATCTGTGGCCCATTTTCCTCCCAAGCTCATGTCTGGGTTAAGTCACTCCTGGTCCTCCTGGGAAGAGGTCCTGGAAAGGCCAGCAGAATTGGAGTTTCTGATGACTGGACACACAAAGTCTGGATAAAGAGTTCCTTCTCTACTCTGAGAGGGACACTTGTCTACGAGGTGTCACCTTGTCTACAAAGTGTCCCTCCGCAAGCACTTTGGAATTCACATGAGTATGCATCTCCATTTATGACCTATGGGATTCTGCAGCCTCCAGCCTGGAGAGTTTCCTTGTTAAAGAAGTCTTTCCCTCCACCATCCAAAGTGGCAGTGGCCAATGTCTACCATGCCTCATTCTGATGGCTGTGAAACACTCCTGCTGTTGGGAGGTCTGTGCCATCCCGTGCAGCCCAGCCACACTCATCTGCAGGGCAGGTGCATGTGTGTGTTCGTGGGTGTGTGCCTGCGCACACGGTTACTTGGATTATGGCCCCACAACATCATCATGTGTGAGGCCCTACGTGCTCACCTGTACTGACAAAGGTCTTTAGCTTTGAGAATCATGCATGCACTTCCCCAGGCACACACATATCTCCAAAGCTTCTGCTCAGATTGACTTTCACTGCTAACACTGTGCCTGGTCAGAGTTCTCTAAAGAGACAGTACCATTAGGATGTCTGTCTGTCTATCTATCCATCTATCTATCCATTTATTATCTATCTATCTATCCATTTATCTATCCATCCATCTATCCATTTATTATCTATCCATCCATCTGTCCATTTATTATCTACCTATCTATCTACCTATCTACAATCTATGGAGAGGGAGAGAGAACAATAGATTTATCTTGATTACAGAGAACCCATCATGTGTGCATAGCACAGCAGTCTGAAGACTCAGGAAAGAGTAAATCCTACAGTTTAAGTGTGAAGGTCATCTTTAGGCAGAATTCCTTCTTCCTTAGGAGACCTTACTCTCTGACTATTAAGGTCTTTATCTGTTGGATTGGGCCCACCCACATTATGGAGGCCAATCTGAGGTACTCAAAGTCTACTGATTTAAATGGGTCTCATCTGACAAAAACTACTACTACTAAAGCACTACTAAGGTACCACTGAGCTCCGCGGCCCAGCCGAGTTGACACAAAGTGAACCACCACCTGCAAAATGAAATGAGATGAAGGTGGACAGTGACAGAGAGGCTCTACAGGTCAGAGCTTGCACACCACGGGATTTCCTCAATTTTATGAGGGTTTTTGAACTAGACGATCTCTAATATCCCTTATTGTTTTAACATTCTGTTTCTGGGACAAATTGTTCCTAACTGGTGTAGGAAATTTGTTGCAAAAACATCTTATGTCCTGCTTATTCTCATGCATATGTGAGGGTGAGCTGATGGTCTAGGTTCTGTTCTCACAGGGCACGTGCTGCTCACCAGTTGGGCTACCGATGGCCAGGTGCCCCTCCCCCACGCCTCCGTTTTCTCCGTGTGCAAGGAGGCTGTGCTGGGGCTCTTCCTTGTAGGGTGGTAGGGTGACAATACAAGCCATCTGACTGGTCATCTGCTGCCTGCCCTCCTACTGCCTGGGGACAGAACTCAGATGCGAAATGTTCACTTCATCCTCAGCTGACTGCTGTTCCTTGGGCACTCTGCCTGCTTCTCCAGCAAGAGGAATTTTCCCAGATTGTGACTCTTCCTCTTGCATCCCCAGAACAACTCAGAACCAGGTCACCAGCACACGTGGCCATTAACCCGTTCATCAAGTTCACTTTCTATTATAGTAATTTCTTGACAGTTTGGAAGCTAACTACCAAACGAGAAAGTTGTCTTGGAGTTAATGGGAAGTAAGAAGCTGTATCAGTTTGGGAAAGTGTGATGATTTATGAATGCAGAGCTTTTCAAAGGACATGAGCTGTAAGTTCCTTTAAACACAATCACACACACACACACACACACACACACACAAACACACACACACACACATCCAATAACGCTGTCGATTACCCAGATATAGTGATCTCCTTTTAATCACTAGTAAGTTTTCAGTTGTTGAACTGGATTTTTTTTCCCTAAAGGTTGAATCAGGGCCCCACAGAAGGGGAGATGAGGGAGGTGCACTTGGTGATTTTGAACTTGTACGTGCTTACTTTGTTTGTTTCATTCCCATTAGACCTCAAAGGAACTGTGCCCAGAGATGGGTCCCCTTGCAATGATGCTCCACTGTTAATGCTGGCAGCCACTCAGTCAGGGTGACAAAGGTCTTCTGTGTGCCTCTCAGTCCCTGCCCTTGTTGTTTGTTGCCCTTGTTTAGGCAGAGGCAACCAAAACCAGGTGAGGGCTGACACAGGACAGGTGTCGGGCATGGGGCTGTGCCCTTCAGAGGTCACAGCGTCTCTGTCGGTGGGTGTGGGTGTGAGGGCTTGTGCGTGCCAATCTGGATGTCTGCCATGCTCCCCAGGGATACCTGGGTGGTCAGGGAGGTGCATTGGAAAACCCCACTGTGTGGCATGGCTTGACTCCCTCCCCCACCCCTACCTCCCCCGTTGACCCCTGGGCTCCGGTCCACACCATCATGGACCACCATGGACCTATTCTTCCATCACCTTCCAGATCTCTCCTTCTGGCCCCTTTTCTCCAGACCAAGATGTCATGCTAAGGGAAGACAATGATGCCCCATTGTTTTCTTCTTTTGTGCAGGCCTGACTCTATGTCTATGAGCCGGTTTGGCAACACTGCTAGGTGTGTTGCCTGAGGTTTGTTCCATTCTCTCCCTTCTGGTTGGGCCTTTCTTCCTTCCTGAGCTCTACAGGGTCTGCCTGTCAGTGTCCTCATCCCAGGCTGCCCCGTGCGTGGGCTGTGCCCCCAGAAAGGAAGCCACCAGAATCTTGCAATCCAGATGGGCTCCGAGACACCTCAAGAGTCCTGTGGCACAACTGAGTGTGTGGGACAGGAGTGAGTCCCATCTTGCAAGGCTCCCACAGACCTGCCACTGGGAGAGGTTGGGTGCTTCTGGGAACTTGTCATGAGCCCCAAACACTACTTGGTGTTTCCTGGGCACACTTATTATTTGTTTGTTTGCTTGTTTGTTTCTGAATTTCATAAGCTGCCTGAGATACCCAAGTAGAAAAAGGTTGGAAAAGACAAAAGTGATAGACCTCTCGGAGTCAGGAGCTACTTCACTGCTCTGACGGGTCAGCTGGATTCTTTCAGGGAGAGGCTGGCATCCTGATGCGATTTGAAGGAATGGGTGGAGGGAGAGAGAAGTTCAATTCTGTCCTCATTCAAATGCTATTTTAGAGTTACTGCAACTCTTTTATACTTTTTTAATGTTTTTATTTATTTTTGAGATGGGGGGAGAGAGAGAGAGAGTATAAGCAGTGGAGAGGCAGAGAGATGGGACAGAGGCCCTAAGCAGACTTCATGGTGACAGCCGAGAGCCTGATGTGTGGCTGGAACTCATGAACCATGAGATCATAACCTGAGCCGAAGGCGGACACTCACCTGACTGAGCCACCCAGGTGCCCCTGAAACTCTTTTAAATCCACAGGAGCTCTGTTCTTTCTCCAGATTGGAAACGGCTGTAGGCCCATACCGATGGATACTGTGCTAACTCTCTTCCAGGCATGTGGTCTTGCATCTCGGTGTAGAGGACAAGGGATGTCCGGATGGCAGTGCTCCCAACCGGCCCCCACCCTTCCGGAAAGCTGCCAGATCATTACTTCCCAGGGCACCTTTGGCAAAGTGCTGCATCTGCAGAGCAGCAGTGCAGGCTGCCCAGGAAGGCTGGTAGGGTCATGTCTATGTCCCATTGATTGGTCCTCAGCAGGGCGACTCAAGAAGACAGCTGTGTTGCCAGGCATAAGACATGGCTCTTCCTGGGAGCAGAAGGGTTAATACAGAGACAGAATCAGCTTAGTCATGGAGAGGCTGCGGGAACTAGGCCCTTTGCAGAGGAGCCTATGGTTCTGAGCCTACAGAAATCAAGGGTCACTTTATTTCTATTGTATTTGTGGCTCTGTTCAAGGGTCTATTCAGCTTTATCTCTTAGCTGCCAAAGACAAGTGGTCTACACAGCCCAGTGGGAGGAAGCCCAGAATGCACTTCGCCACGTGATTCCAGTTGTGGGTCCCTCTCCCCATTGAGCTCCTTTAGGCATGCTTTCTAGAAGTCAGTGGACAGAGTAAAGGGAAACTGTCCAGACTAGGAGTTCTTCAACAGTGACTGTTGTCCATTCTACCGTCAGCAAAAGTTCATACTTTTCTTTCCAGGTCTCCTGTGTCTAGGTTACTGTACCGCACATCCCTCGTGCCTCCCGTGGGTACGCGGTCTCAGCTGGTGTGTGCGTGAGACCTGCAACAGACAGCGGAGGCTGTCACATCGTTCATGGCACTTGTAGAGCGATCCCATAGTGACCGTGATTCTGTGCCCCGCCCCTGCCTCAGGATCCACCGCGGCAAGAAAGGGAGATATTCTTTTTTTTTTTAAATTTTTTTTAATGTCTTTATTTTATTTTGAGAGACAGAGCAGAGAGCGAGCAGGGGAGGGGCAGAGAGAGAGGGACTCACAGAATCTGAGCAGGCTCCAGGCTTTGAGGCACAGAGCCCAACACAGGGCTCGAGCCCATGGACTGTGAGATCATGACCTGAGCTGAAGTCAGACGTTTAACCGACTGAGCCACGCAGGCGCCCCAAAAGGGGGATATTCTTAAAGGAAAATTGCGAGGGCTAAATTTTCCACATTTGGAAAACATGCATTTAAGGAAAACAGAGTTGTAATTTGCCCTAGAAAATGAAAGAACCAAGAGCGCTCCACACACTTTGTTAAATAACTACCAGCTTTCAGAGAAGACCTAGCATTCACTCACTCACACATACAAATAGCAGTGTCTAGTAATTCACACACACACACACACACACACACACACACACACACCAAAGGAGCACCAGCCAGCCGTGCAGGCTGGTCACACCTTCCTAAGAGGCCGCGCCGGGTCTGCCTCTGCTGCCAGCAAGGCGTCCATGCTCACACTCGAATCACTGTTGCGTTTATGTCCGACTCGGTTTCTTTTGCGGCTTCATCACAGACACCGGATCTCATGTGTCAGGTCTGATTGACATCTGAAATGAGCTGCTGAGGCCAGGGTTTGTTTTAACAAAGACAGGATTGAGAAGAGGTTAGTCCCTTGCTTCTCTTCCTTGTGTCAAAAAAATTTGCTCTATTTTGATATTTGCCTTTGTTCCCTCCATTGGGGAATTAAGCTCTGTGATAAGCAGACATTACGACTTGTTCCAGGAAGTGAGTGGCTGGGGCCTCGGTGATGCCCCTGGCTTGCTCTAGGCTGCCGTCGTGTCATTGGCCGCCATCAGGCACAACGTAAACCCACCTGCCTTCAGCCCTTCCTTTGGACAACGCGCTGCCTTCAGATTCCTCCTGCTAACTCTTGAGCTGATTTTAATAGCTCCCTCGCCATGTCCCCAGGCTAGCTATGTTGGCACTGAACCCACCATTGTGTGAAGCCTAGTTGCTTGGGTAACTCTTGGCTCCTCCGGCGTGATCTTCAGTGTCGCACACGCGCTTCCTTCTTCAGGTGGCTTGTCGAGGTGATCACAGAAGTTAGTGGGAGCCACATTCAAGGCAGCTTCCTTTCTCCAGCAAAAGGGGAGCAAGAACATCATTGTAAATCTGTTTGTAGTGTAATAAGCCGGACAACCAGAGGCAGGTAATCTGCCTCCTCAAACTATGGGTCACAGGTTTGTCTACCTTCCATCTACCTGAAATTAAGTTATCCACCCTTTGGAACCAGGCAGTCTGCAGGCAAGGAGGGAATCTCTTTTTCAGGCCTCAGAGAAAACATATTTCCCGACTTCAGAGTGGCTGTGTTGGAGCCACGTCTTTGGCTCGTTTGCAACAGTCTGATCTCTGCCCTTCAGGTCAGACAGAGCACCACCATTTCCTGGGACAAAAGACAAACTGGGAGTGGGGCATGGGGATAAATTAATTCAGTACCATCCCGTCTCATGTGCTGTAATAGGATATGCGAATAAATGGCTGTTTCTCACCTCTCGAAACCCCGTAGCTGGAAGTGTCTCATTGGAATGTGATTTAGGATTTGGGGGACAAGCAGAAAACACAAAATCATTTCATACGGATTCACTGATGCTGTCACAGGCTTATCTGTCCTGGCACCATATCTGAATTATGAATCGAAAAATATGAATTATGACTTGACCGTGACCTTCCAACAGTTGTCTACGTTTAAATAAATGCACTAGTCCGTTCATTCGCCTAGTGATATATAAGCCAAAAATACTTCTGTATGTGGCACTTGGGCTGGCATGCTTCAAAGTACAAAAAGGAGGTGTTGAAATAGGTATCTACAGGTGCCTTTCAAACAGGCATGCCAGTGGCTCTGCTCAATAACTTTACAACTTTATAAGGGACAGAACCATCGCCAAAATCGTTTTAAGGCAAAGGGACTTCAGAATCCGCGCCGAGTCCATGTCGGCCACATCAACGTCTCACAGTCTTAGAGGCACCCAGATGGCCTCCCTGTTCAGGCGGCAGGAACTTACTCGGGTAGGTGTGTGTGTGCCTACTTGCAGTTTAATGATGGTTTGGACTTGTTTCGTTAAAACCCTGGAAGACCTCATGAGAGCAGAGAGCTCCAAGGGGCCCCAAACGTGGCGGGAATCAAGCTGCAGGCTCTCCATCTACCTTTGGATATTTCTTACAAGGGGGGCCTCAGGGAGGAGGCGAGGAGGCGAGCAGTGTGACTTCGTGGGCTCCTGCGTACATCTGGGAAAAAGGGGAGACAGGTTTCTTGTCTTTACGTGCTTCATCTGAAAACATACCCACCCACAATCTTCTTCAAATTAAAATGTTACTTCTGTCTATTTCACACACCCCTGTGCGTTTACATATGTTTATGCATGTGCTCTTTGTTGCTGTATTTATAAACCAGGGTACCCCTGTCTCCAATGGACAGCTCCTCAATTGTACTTCCCAGCCTCCTTTTATGAAATTATAGAATGAATTATTGCAAGTCCTCTTAGCCTTAAATATCACTTTCCTGTAGCTTTGGAGACTTGATGCTGTTATTCTTCAAACAGTTGTCAGAAAGAACATATTTCTTATATTGGGGACTTTGGTAAAATAAAACCACTTCTAAAAATTAAGAGGTGTGCTCAAATCCAAGGACACCACCCTGAATCTGAATCCCCTGATCTCTCCATAGTATTTAACACTCTTGGCCACTCCCTTCCTTCATAAGCTTTCTCTTGTCTGGACTGTAGTTATCACCAGACCTACCAACCTCCCTTGGCCTCCAGCATGGCCCTCCTGCTCCTGAGCACTTAGTGCTGGGTCGTCAGGGCGTCCATTCATGTGGAAACCTCCGGCATGGGTCATTCATCACAGAAGAGTAACCAAGGAGGTAGTCATGTGGCTGATGCTGCCTGACACACAGAGCCAGCTCTGTCTCCATCCTGGATGAAGATGAGCTATCCCACGAGTCCCCCTGACACCCCCCCAGAGCTCCTCGGGATTGACACAGAGCAACCAGAGCAAGCCTCTTCTGCTGTCCACTCCAGCATGGAAAGACCTTGGAAGCCATAGCGCCTTGTCCTCACAAGGAAACAGACTGAAAATGTTAGATTCTTCAAGGCATCGATGGCACAGACTGAAATACCAGCTCGAAATCTGCGAAGACAAAAGAATGGAGAGCCACAGTCAAGACCAGCTTCCCTGGAAAACAAATGAACAAACAAACAACTAAGAATGGCAAGCGGACGGAATCAGATCATGGAGCCAACCTGAGTGCCGGGACGCTCAAGCAGGCACTGGAGGGGTACGCGTGGTGCCAGGACTCTAGCAATGGCAGCGGTGGTGACACTACTCCTGTCTCTAGTAGTGATACTAGTACTACAAGGAATGCTACCGGCAGTGTTTGATTCAGCACCAGATTTCACTACCACTACTACCAGTATCTGCTAATCACACTTCAACGAGAAGTCTGCAAGTATTCCTGGCATCTGATTTTTCCTTTTGCCCCTATGTTCCATTCAGCAAGTAATCATTGATTATCCAACAAATATGGAAGGCTTCAGGAATGTGTGTGGCCCACTTGTGCAAGGGCCATGCCTGTCTTCTCTGTGGTTCCAAGTGTGGTACATATGCTGCCAAAGAGAGTGCGATTGTTGAGTGCACCGCCTCAATGTCTCTGAACGTTTTGTTCTTTCCAACCCCAGCACTCTCCCGGTCTGAAACCAGACACTGGCAAATTGACATGGGATCGACTGTTCTTCCTCTAGGCCCCCAAGTTTCATTCATCCCTCATGCCGTGTTCCCAGCTGGATCATTACACAGTGCAACATCATGGTGTCACCGGAGACTGGAGCTGCCCAAGGAGTGAAGCAGAGCCTACACCTCCCACACCGACACGCACGTTCCGGACCTCAGTCCTCTGTCCACCTGCCTTCAGACCCATCCTCCACTCTCCCGAATGTCCCCCACCCACAAGTCTCTGTCACCTAATAATACCAAATTGTTTATAGTTCCTGGTAATTTTCCAGCCGAAATCTGTGCCCCTCTTTTATGTACACAAATCTTGCTCCCTACTGAATTGTTTGCTGCATGGCCCTATAACTTTTATGACCCCATTCTTCGGTCTCTTTTCTGGAGAATTTTAGATCACTTTTTTCTAGGCAAAGTAAGGCATTTTCTTGTTTTCTCTGGCTATCTCACATTTTTAATGTCTCCAAATCACTGGCTGCGTTGCAGTAATGATGTGTTTCCAGATTGTCTCCCTCGCCCAGTCATGCGCACCCCAGATGGTGCACAGGCCACATGTACCTTAGTGACTGCAGCACATTCTAATCGCATTCTATAAAAAGTGCATAGTAGGTGCTTTTTAAATGCTTGAGGGCTATCGAGTGAATGCATCAAGGAATAAGTGATGAGGAAAATTAAAAAGATACATAACTCCTTTTCAAACTGAGAAAGCAAAACCTAGGAAGATTCAGAAGTCAATAATGGAGAAAAATCTTACATAGGGAGGATTTAAAAAGAAAACCCATGATATGGTTCTCTTTCCTCCTGAATGTTGTTTTGTTTAATTTTTCTTCTCAAGTAATGTTAGGTAATTTTGAAGATGTAAATGACTTATTTTTACCTTTTTTTGAAATAATTCTAGATTTTCCAAAAAAAATGCAAAGATGGTCCAGATAGATCCCTTATGTTTGTCCATCTGTTTTCCCCAATATTCATATCTTACATGATAAAATATTAATTAAAATTGATTTTGTCGTGTTAGCTGAACCATAGAGTTTCTATGGATTTCCCAATACTGGTTCTGTTTCCAACTCCAACCCAAGAGTCCACATTGCATTTGGACTTCACATCTCCTTAGTTCCTTCCTACCTGCGAAAGTTCCTTAGTCTTTCCTATTATTTCATGACATTGAACTTTTGAAGAGTGTCAGTTGGGTATTTTGTAGAATGTTTCTCTATTTGGGTTTATCTGAGTTTTGTCCTTACAAATTCAGTTGCTGAAGACCTAACTTTCACACCCCAAGATACAGCTATATTTGAAGATAGAGCATATGAAGGGGTTATTGGGTAAAATGAGGTCTTTAGAGTGGACCCTAATCCAATGCGATTGGTGTTTTTTATAAGAAGAGGAGTTCAGGACGTAGACACCCACTGATGGATTCCGCATGAGGAAAGGGAGAGTAGGTGGTCGTCTAGAGTTAAAAAGGGGCCCTCAGAAGAACCCAACCTGCCAATACCTGTGTCCCTCACTTCCGGCCTCCACTCCGTGAGAAAATAAACTCCTGTTGTGTGAGTGATTCACTCTACGGTCTCAGTTCCAGCAGCCCTAGAAAGTTCATATGCTGAAGTTTTCTCGCAATCAGCTTATTTATGTGGGCTCGGGGGAAGATTATCACAGAGGTGATGTGCCCTTCTCCTTCCAACATATTAACCTTCACCACTTGGTCAGGGTGGAAACTTCCAGATTTCTTCCCTGAAAACCTACTATTTTCCCTTCCATTCTTTACATGTTAGAGGCAAGTTATAAGTACAGCCCATACTCAAGAGAGAAGGAAGCCCCACCCTTCAGGAGAAGCGTCTGATAATTTGAGGACGTGGGCTGTAACCTCTGATAAAGGTATCAGAGGAGGTGCCTTCAGATGCAAATATTCCTTTTTTCTTAAAATTCCTTCCACTAATTTTAGCAATTTTTAGGGCTCTTGTCTGCATTAACGAGTCCTGTGATGTTCCAATGGTGACATTTTTATTTCCCTCATTTTTTCTACATCTTATTGATTGGGATTTCTCTTTAAGGAATATTTCTCTCTTCTCCTCGATGTATTTATTATTGTAACCATTTACTATGGCAGAGTAATATACCAGAATGGATTTTTGTATATTACTTACATTCTTGGGGTTATGATACAATATTTATTTTGCTGTACAACTTGTTCCATCTTTGGCTATTGGGAAACTTTTAGGTTAGCTCCTGATCCTTTCATCCTTTCAGACACCTCCCCACCCCTACTGACACACACACTTGAGCCTCATTTCATATATATATATATGAAAGCCCTGGAATCAGCCCTGGAATCAGCCATTTTTTAAGAACTCTTGATTCTTTTTATTGGAGAATGGTATTTAGAAAACAAGATCTGGGTGTTAAGTGTATTTGTTACAACTGGGGTGTCAGTGATTCCACACCTTCTCAATGTACACCCACACCCACACACACATCTATAAGTATCTCTGGATGCATATAAATATAAATCTAAACATGAATTCACACTGGTCTCCAAGCACAAGCCAGCTGGTAAAGGTAGCTTTTCAAATTGGAATAGTTCAGTTTTGCTTTAGCTGTTCTTCTGTAAAATAAGACATGCACACACACCTAGATTATGAGTGTTGAACAAACACATTAAATAACATCTCCATTTATCCAAGAGTGTGCTGGAATAATGGCCAGTGCAGGGTGGATGCTATCCATGTACATCAAGGGTAGGTGGATTCAAAGTTCCAAGATTCCTTGGGGCACCTGGGTGGTTTAATCAGTTAAGCATCCGAATTCAACTCACATCATGATCTTGAGGTTCGTGGGTTCAAGCCCCATGTCGGGCTCTGTGCTGACAGACAGCTCAGAACCTGGAGCCTGCTTCGGATCTGTTCTTAGAATCTTCATGTAACTTGCCCAACGCTACCCTTCCTTGGTAGAGGAGTCAGCACCCTAGTAGCCCTCATGATAACCCATCAGCTATCAATACTTTCCCCTACTTAATCTGAGGGTTCCCCTTTTAGTCTTCGCTTCTTGACCCTGTGCTCAGTGAATTCTAAAAATACATACAAATGTACCCACATAAATCTTGTTTGGGGAGAAATCAGCTCTCTGGGTTTCTGGTGCCTGATGGCTCCCGAAATCCCCTAACAGGTTCTTCAATGTTTTGTGTTGTACTGTCCATGGAAATTGTGTGCGTGACTTACTTTGCACATAGTTTTCTGAAAAGAAGAACACAGTTCTCTGTCCAGTGCTAGCGGACAGGGAGCAAGAGCAGAAGAGACAGTGGCCTGTCCCTTCTCAGGAGGACTGGGAGTCCGCACTTGCAGAACCCTTTAACAACAGGTGCGGGGCCTCGAGGTGGGCAGAGTGGGTCTGGTCTTCCGCACGAGCTCTCTGGTGCTGCCGCCGCACGAGCTCTCTGGTGCTGCCGCCGGGCCTCTCGGAGCTTCTGCTTGCTCCCCTCTGGACTGAAGTGTTAGCTGCAGGGGACGCTCAGGCCCCCAGATCTCCACAGTCCCAGGGTTCAGCGGACTCAGAAGAGGGAGGGGCCCTACCTGTGCCAAGCTCCTGGCTCAGCTCATTCAGCTCTGCTCTCACCGGGACGTTCTGACTTTTCAGCACTGTCATTACAGAGACGACGCAGACAATGATGACTTTTCCCTGTTGCCCTCCCGTGTTGGAAAAAGGGATCTATGCAGTGAGATTGCCCCTCAGTTTCCTGATTCTGCCTTACTTTGTGTACTTTCAACATTGTCGGAAACCACTTACGGGTCTTTCACTCCAGACGCCTCCTCTGTGAGAGTAAATATTTGTCAAACGCCACCTCGCCCTCCTTCTGCCGCCCAGGAAGGAGCGCTCTCGATGCGCGGGCTCCTTTGTGCACGTCAGCCTTGTCCAATTGCTCGGGAGCATCTGACACTTCTCTCCCTCCCTCTCTGTCTGCTGCTCTTTTATGGAGGATTGAGTTGTGTTTTATCCTCTATCTAATCCTTTCAAAATACTGTGTACCTTTCTAACTGATGGCAACCCCTGACAAGGCGAGGGAGAGGAGGACGCTGGGAACCGCATCAGAAGGGTCCGCGCAGTCTGTTGTGACATCAGGGGAGGATGCGAGGACTTGCTTCATTTCGGTCTGAGAGCACCTTTGTTATGTCTCCGAGGAGAGGGACAGAGGGCGGATGCCTGGCGGTGTTCAGTGGCCCTTTTCCTGTCAATCTCATCGGCCTTGAAGGGAAAATAAAAGATGAAGGGAAAATGGGGGCACAGTCCAAACGGAAAGCCATAAATAAAGGAAGCATCTGCATGGCTTCAAGCAGCACCCCTGGATTTCTGCTCTCGGCCACGGGCGCCGAGGTGACAGCCGGGAGGTGGCCAGCTCGCACCTGCAGGACCGCAGCGAGCTCCCCCACACGGGGCTCCGGGCTCCCATCTTGGCTGGAGCGTGCTTCCAACGCTCAGTGTCCTCTAACGAAAAGATAACTAACCCTCCGCGATATTTTTTTCCCTGCCTGCTTAGTAAGGGGCTCATTTGCATCCCGGTGTCAAGAGTTATGACATTTAATGTTATTAATGTCACTTCCACTATCCCACTGAATCTCAGCTGCCGTCACCTACAAAATGTAAGTGCTTCTGACTACATGACCATAACTAGAGACCCCAAGGAGAGGGACAAAGAAACACGGCTCTCTGTGCTGTGGGCCGGCCGGCCGGCTGGCTTCCGTGTCATTCACCACCATGGCTTTGGAGAGAGATTCACTCAGTGTCAGAAGTGTGACACACACATTCATGTGTGCATGTGAACACACAAATGCATGTGCACACGGGCGCACCCCCCCCCACAGTTGTTTTTATTCTAGAAATCCAGTACAAGTCAACAAACGCTCAGGGCCACGTCCTCATTAGAAGGAACCGTGTCAGAACCGTAAAAAAGCAAAAAGACTTTGATACATAAACAGCTGGGCCAAAAAGGATCAGGGGCCTGAAGACAAGACGGACAAATCTTGGAGGCACAGGACCCATACTTCCTAGGGGTAAATGCAGTGAGAATTACTAAATTGTAATGTATGACTTTTACATTACTACTATAATGACACTTTCGTGACCCATCAACAGAAATGTAATTACAGACAGGGAGTAATTTGGTGATGTAATACGATCTTTAAATAATGATGGTTTACTTTAATTTGGTAAATACAAGTGATAGCTCTCGATATAGTCATATTTCATATTCTAATGATTTTAATTTTCAGACAAACCTCCAAACAAGATTTGGGTAATACTGAATCTTTTTTTTTTTTAGTTTTTAAAAAATTTTTATTTATTTTTGAGACAGAGACAGAGTGAGCAGGGGAGGGGCAGAGAGAGAGGGAGACAGGACGAGAAGCAGGCTCCAGGCCCTGAGCTGTCAGCACAGAGCTCAACGTGGGGCTTGAACCCACAAACTGCAAGATCATGACCCGAGCCAAATTTGGTCAGTTAACAGACTGAGCCACACAGGTACCCCTGGGTAATCTTTTAAAATTGTATTTAATTGAACCTAAATTCAATTCCGAACTGAAATCAGTTCTTACATGATGTTCTTCTTTTTTATAATGAAAAATGTTAAATTATAAGAAAAGGCAGAAGGTGAATGCAATAAACACCAGATCCACCAATTAACATTTTTTCACATTAAAAAAAAACTGTTTTATGTTTCTGTCTGTGTCTCTGTTAGTTTATGTCTTTATCGAGATAGGTAAGTAGGTAGACGGGTCGATGCCGTTTTGCTGAGATGCGCCTACCCAGTAGATCCCCTAACTGTCACTACCACCAGATAACATCAGTCAAGGATCCCCGAATATCTAGTCGCTCCCAGACAAGGGGAACATCTCATTGAAGTTTTAAAAATATCTTAGAACTGGTTTTATCAAAGCGGGGTAAATGATAACTTACAATGATATGTCACCTTTGTCTTTTTATAAAACAATTTTGAACATTTTTTTCATGATACTGACTTTTTGAAGAGAATAACACCATGAGTGATCATTTTTATGTCCCATGCTCTAGATGCGTTTGATTTGTTTCTCCTCACGCCATTTACCTTGTTCTCAGTCTCTTACGTTCTCTGTGAGCTGAAGGCGAGGTCCACATTCCCGGCCATTCTTTGCAGTCGGAAGCCCTCCTGTTTCATGTAATGTGCTCAGCATTTCAGCACAAAAGGGGGTGCCTCGTGTCAGAGTGCTGTGTTATCAGCAATGCTAAATTTAATCACTTGGTTAAGCGGGGGACAGCCATCTACCTGAGGCGTTCAGGGTCCCTCGATGACACTGGCCCGAGTCAGTAATGTTCCAGGGGGTGGGGTGTTGCAAAGTGACTTTTAACAATATTATTGCTCTTACACTCATTAAGTGATGTTATTAGGTAAAAAGCAGCTTCGCTTCATTAACTAGGATTAGCTACATTTACACCTAAAAGTTTTGAGGAAGGAACTAACCTCTCCAATTCTTTTCTTTCCTTCAAAACGTGCAGTTGACGTAATAGTCCCCTGCAATGGGGGATAATGAGCTTTTTTCTTTTTTATCTTTCTCTTGCGAGATTAAATATTTAAAAACCTTTTTAAAGTGTATGTATATTTGAGAGAGAGAGAGAGAGAGAGTATGAGTAGGGGAGGGGCAGAGACAGAGACAGAGAGAGAGAGAGAGAGAGAGAGAGAGGGAGAGAGAGAGAGAGAGAGAGAGAGAGAGAGAGAGAGAGAGAGAGAGAGAGAGAGAGAGAGAGAGAGAGAGAGGGAGAGAGAGAGAGAGAGAGAGAGAGAGAGAGAGGGAATCCCAAGCAGGCTCTGCTCTGTCAGCACTGGAGGCAAAGCTCTAGCCCAGAAAAACCCTCTAGATCATGACCTGAGCTGAAATCAAGAGTCCGCGGCTTAACTGCGTAGCCAGCTCAGCCATCCAGGCACCTGAGAGATCTTGGCAGGAATGACCTTTTTAAAGGAAAACCATGATATCAGATTTCCAAACAAACAAAAAAAAGAGGGTGCTGTTCTTAGCCTCTTTGATTCTCCATCTGTATCTGGTTTTTCTTACATTTGAAAATATTGATTCACAATAACATTAATGTATTTAATTATTTGTCATCCCTTACAAGCTGCAGAAAACACTGTCAACACTACAGGACCTCTTTTGTCACTAAAAGTAGAACTACCAAATGAAGTTGAGGATTAACCTGCAGTCTCTTTGATACTGAAGTGTATGCCACTGAAGATGTCCTATCAGAATTGTTTAAAAAGTTGAGGTATTTTTATCTTTACAATTAAGCTATTCATCTATTACACAACTACATTCATTTCATTTTGTTAAGTTTAAAGTTTCTCTTCTTATTTAACTTGACCTGTTTCTATGTGAAACATGATATGATCCAAATGTCAAATTTGATTCAAGGTTATACTTCCAGAGGCTTCTGGGGGGCTCAGTTGGTTGAGCATTTGACTTCAGCTTAGGTTGTGGTCTCATAATTTGTAGGTCCAAGCTCCCCATCAGGCTCAGTGCTGACAGCTCAGAGCCTGGAGCCTCTTTCAGATTCTGTGTCTCCCTCTGTCTCTGCCCCTCCCCCACTCACACTCTGTCTCTCTCTCTCTCTCTCTCTCTCTCTCTTTTAAAAATAAATAAACATTAAAAAAAAGTCATACTTAGGCTTCTATCTGCCCCTATGTACCAACAGCAGAATTATTTCTATTTGTTTTCGGTTTGGCTTTCCACTGTTTCTTTCAGCAAAAGTAAGAAGATGTATGTATTAGTTTTTAATCTTCTTCCTTTTTTACACAAAATGTAACAAAATAAATGTCCTTCTGTAATTTGGTTTTATTTTAACCTCTGTCACTCAACACTAGTGTCTCTCTCATTCTTTTTCACTCCAGCACATGTGCCAGTAGGTGGGGGCATCGTCTGTCCTTGAACGCCAGTGTGCTCTCCATGTCCCCTTCCTCTCACATTTCCAACCTTGCTGTCAAGAATTTGGAAGCAAGTTGATTCCTTTCCTTGTAAATGGCTTGGACTTCATGTTTGAAAGTTCACATACTCTTCTGCATAACCTTTACAGTTTAGTAGATGTATTAAAGGTTGATTTATTTATTTATAAATGATTTTTTTAAGTCTACTTATTTTGGGGACGTGGACAGAGAAGGAGGGAGAGAGAGGATCTCATGCAGGCTCCGAACTGTCAGCACAGAGCCCAACGCAGGGCTTGAATTCACAAACTGTGAGGTCATGACCTGAGCCGAAATCAAGAGTCATGTTTAACAGACTGAGCCACTCAGGTGCCTTAAACGTTGTTGTGAATTGATCTTTCTGGGTCAGACTTTCCAAGTCTGTGATGGACTCCTTAAAAACGTAGATTCACGTTTTCTTTGGCTGAAAGAAAGTGGTGTGCGTGTGTTTCAGTTTTAAATATTAATTCTGTTCCATGGTTATGTTTGTTCTCAGGAAGGATGTAGATTTGTTACATCGATTATACATCTATTGGAGCCTCTTTGCATGTCTTCTGCACAAGTTCCTGAATCTGTTGGTAACCCTCTTGATTCTGTTTAATTTTCTTTGCATTCTCATTTATATTCTCTATTTCTGGTACCATATTTGCTGTCATACACACCCTAACCCTGGAACATTGTAGTTTAGTCTTAATTTCTTGTTCACATTTCTCTTTTCCTCCAACAGTTTCCTCCAACAATGAGCTCATACTCTGCATTTCCCCTGTCTTTTCCCAGTACTGTAATAACGTCTTTAAGTGATGCCTTCAAATATCTCTTGCTTTTGTATCAATAATCACTGTATTTTAAGGTTTACACTATCTGTTTTTAAGTTTTCCTATGCTCTGTGGCATGGAATGTGTGTGTGACGTCTCATGTTCGTCTTAGGTCTGACTTCCTTTAAAAAACAGTCTAGTGTCCTCTTCTCTGCAGCGACAGAGAATGATTTTATGATGGATGGGCACACGGGTTTGTGTCTCTTCTGATTCTTTGTTATTATGTTGCTTCAGGTGCTGTGTTATTTCTCTTCACCCAGATATAAGAAAAAAAATCACAGGTGCCAGAAATGACTTTATATATTGATAACAAACAATTGATCAAAAGATGGAAACATCTTCAGCACCGGCATAATTACAAGTAAAACTAAAATTTTAAATTGAACAGGAAGAGATTAATTAAAAATAAATCTTAACTAATGCTTTACAAATTGATATTGAGAGGAAATAATAAGACGCGTATACAAGATATAAATGATAGGCTCAATAAGCTCTATCTAAAATGTATAGAAATTTATATTCAGTAAATGGAAGATGCACATCTTGATATATTTTTAAGATAGATCACGAGTCAGAGAACAAAGGAAAACTTGCTGTATTCTAAGTGATCACCATCATACTTCCTCACTACAAAGCTGAAACAAATGTTTCCAAGTCTTTCAAAGCATCAAACCAATTACTAAATAAGCCTGGAGTTAAAGAAAAAACAATACCAAAATGACAAATAACTTTGGACATGTAAGGTGGTGAGGAGATGCTTAAAATAGAAGTTGGAGAGACATTTTGAACTTTAAACTTTGAAGAAAAAAACATGGAAGTATAACAAAAAACCTGAGCATACACTTGAAAACCTAGAGAAACCCAAAAGTAATAAATAAAAAAAGCATAACAATTTTGAGGCTCATAAACAACCTTAGAGAACAGAGAGTAAATGATTATAACAAAAACAACTATTTTTAATGTTTGATAAAATAACTGTACTAATTAAGAAAAATAATAAAAGTAAACTAAATGCTGAGTTTTTATAAGGTATGGCCAGAGATGTAGAGTAAGTGGGATAGTTTTGTCCTAAAATAGCAGAAAAATAGTGGTTGCTCTATCTTTTCAGCAGCCTCCCAAAACTATCAAAGACAAACAGAAAAACAACACAGAACTCAATAAGGGGAAAAAAAACCCAAAACCAAATTGTCCTGCTTATTCACCCCCCATCAAACCATCTCCTGTTTACGGTTTTCTGTTCCCTATAGATGTGCCGGCAGCCAGGAGAGCACATTGGCGTGAGCAGTGCTGGGGAGCAAGAGTGGCCTTTCTGTCACTCTCTCTCCCAAAAGCTATTGTTAATTTGTTTGTTTGGGCTTTAAAGACCATTTTTAGAGCATATTTAGGTTCACAGCAAGATTGAGAAGGAAGTACACACCTCCCCACAACACACATAGCACAGCACATCCCTCCCCCCACCCCGGCCTGACGATCACCGTCCCTCACCAGGTGACACATTGCTCTGATGGTCCTGTGTTGACTTACTGTCATGGCCAACGTCTGTGGCCTACATGAGGGTTCAGTCTGGATCTCGTGCCGTCTACAGCTTTAAAGAAACGTGCAGCGACAGAAACCCACCATGATGGTCTCATATGGAGTGTTTTCTCTGACACATTTTCATCATGTAGGAAAATGTCCTTTTTGGGGGGTAAAAAAATATGTAAGGGAGTCATCACGTGTGAGGGAGCGTCAGTAAGCTTCTCCGAGATGTTTTAAGAATAAAAGGTATCTGAACTGTCTTTTTAACTTTTCTCTAGGTTTTGAATTATTTTAAAATTTAGGAATAATAATATGGGTATGCTTTTCCATGTAATTTAAAATGTTTTCTTATATTAGCTGCCCTGTCAGAAGTTTCTAGTGTGTTTGAGGTGGTGATGTACTATTTTTACTTGCTTGTTAAGTGGGTAAATTGGTCCGTGCATCCAGTCAACAATATAACCTCCTCATAACTGAGGATGCTTACACTTCTTCATTGTTTCAGTAAAATACTGACTAGGATTAGATGCCAATGTACTTTCAAGTCAAACTTTATTTCCTTGACTCTGAACACATTCAAGAAACACCTGCTGAGGGGCGCCTGGGTGGCTCAGTCAGTTGAGCATCTGGCTTTGGCTCAGGTCATGATCTCACGGTTCATGGGTTCAGGCCCCTGCGTCGGGCTCTGTGCTGACAGCTCAGAGCCTGGAGCCTGCTTCCGATTCTGTGTCTCCCTCTCCCTCTGACCCTCCCCTGCTCACGTTGTCTCTCTCTCGCTCTCAAAAATAAATAAAAACATTAAAAAAAAGAAAAAACCAGAAACACCTGCTGAAAGGGGACTAGCTTGTGCTATGAGAACATAGTGGAAGAGTCCACGAGTTTCTAGAAGGGGTGAGTGTTCACGGTCCTTTTGAGAAGGCCGTGGCTGGGTTGGCGCACTGCTGACTGTGCAGTGGAAAGACACACTGAGAATGTCCAGGTACAGTTACTGCTTTCCGCCTGCCTGCTGTCAGAGCATCACTTGAGCGACTGCTGCTGACACCCGAGAGAACGCAGGCGCATCATCACCAGCCGTTAGCGCAAACCCTTTTGGAGAAATTCTCAGTTAAATCCACTTTTTACAGGCAAATAGCAAAGGGGCTTGTAATTAGATGAGCTGCTCCTTAGGCATGAACCAACATACATAATACTAGATAATTAGTAGATAATTTTCCAGGTCTTCCTGGCACTGAATGCTAAAAGCAAAATTAAGTCAGGCAAAGGGCTCTGAGGATTGCCTGTGGCCGGTGAGTTGTCAGTGTTAACTGGGAAGGCGATGGAGGGGATTTTCACTCTGGAATTAAATTACTCTTCTTTCTATTGTCCAGTTAATGCACGGGCTGATGGTGGCCCATAGCAGAGATAATTTGGTAATGGAAAGACGATTCCTGATGCAAGTTGTTTAGGAAAAATCAGTTCTTAGCTTTAATCGTTGGCTTCAGTAATATTTGAACTGTGGATCAGCAGTGGGAGAGAGAAGTTTAGGAAGTTCTTGTAACGACCCCACCCAGTGCTACAGTTTGCCTTGGCGTTACTTCATCTGTGAACTGCTAACTGATATGTTAGCCGTCCGTGCCCATGTTCCAGGAAACCACCGGATCAAGGTGGGACCCAAACATGCAGAATTTGGAGAGTCTCTTGCTGTCTATTTCCAGGAACTAAAACGTTACCTCAAGATTCTTCCCAAAATGTCACCAAAGAGGTGCCTTAATTACATATCTATAATTTTAAAAATGTGTTAAGACAGAAGTGGGTCAAGTGTAGGAAAAGTGGGGAAAAAACTCACCAGAGAAGATCAGAGGAAAGATTTTCATTTGTTGAGATTTCTGTAGGACAGCCCCACCACCTCGTTAGCAATACCCCACCAGTGATGGGATTCTCTGGCGAGGCTGTGTTGATTGGGGCCCTATCCCGCACCCAGAATCCACGTGTATGCTGTAAAAAGTGCATTTATTTGGTTGGGAGCTTGGAACTGTAGCTCTAAGTCCAGTTTTAGCACATATTTATTCCCTGCATGAATGAGGTGGACAATGATCCTTCCCTACACTTCAGCTTCCTTGTCCATGAAAATGGGATAATATCCACTTCTTCATAAGACATTATTTGAAGGATTGAAGCAAGACCAGGTCTTCAGTGTTGAAACTACAGAACATTATTATGCAAATGTGAATGTTCTCCCCATCACTACCATGGTGTTGGGAAGCCATGGAATGAAAAATACTAAATTGGAATCCATCCAGTCAGAAGAGATTACAATAAATGCTGAAAGTATTTTGATTTGCGTCATCAGTTAAAAATCAAGGACGCCTGTTCCCATCTTTCCAGTCGCTCATCTGCACGGAATCACAATCGCCTTCAGCAACTTCCTGCTCCCTCGGCCCCTTTCTGTCCCCCACTTCTGTGGATGACTCCACCCACTCTTTCTGGGCAGAATTTCCACTTCCCCATCCTTCTCCTTCCGTGTTTGCCTCTTCTCTCCTTCAAGGGCTGCAAGCACTTCCTGTCTCGTCGGCCTGTTCTCACGGCATCTTTTCAAGAGACTCCCCACTGGTTCAGTTGTGAAATTCTGCAAAATCTCTACACTAAACTCAAAATAATTAGGTCTGCAATTTCGTGCTAACTTTGATATGAACTTGCATCTCATTCCAACACAGACAACTTAGGCACGGAACACAGATTTTTAGACTGTGAACAGTTTCAGAATGGGACACATGGCCACTTGATTGGGTTTTGGGTGTGTTTCCATGTGTCACACGTGGGGTTTAGGACCTGATTTGGGCATCCGAGAGCTGGAGGCTGCTGGGACAGGAGCAGAGCCCTAAGGGAGCTCACGGTGAGAACTGCTGCTCTGGAAGGAAAGCAGAATTATCTCCAATTTGACTGTTAGTTCACCTTTCCATCCAGCCTCCCAGCACAGAGCTTTCCGTAGGAGCAGGCCATCCTGGGGCTGGGGCACTCTGTGAGCTCCACAGAAGCAGGGTCTGCGCCTTGTGTGTGTGCATCTCTTCCTGACCTGATGCCTGTGGACACAGTGGGGAGTGGAATGACCTCGGGGGTGGGGGGGCCATGGGGGGACCGGTGGCCTCACTCACCCACGGGGGCCGTGGCGGGAGCAGGTGAGAGCATCATCCAGTTACTGGGGTTTATTGGAAGTGAAAGTTGTCCTATATGCTTCCAAATACATTCCTATCTCATTTACGTCGAACCATGAAAATGGGTTTTAAAGGCAGTTTTATCCCCCAACTGAAAAGAAGGAAAATGCTTCTGTGACAGTGTGGAGGTGAACTTGAGCCCTGTGTGTTTTATGAGAATAATTCAGCACCTGCTGGGTTTCCGCATTCCCTGGAAATAAGCTTCTTCCTAAGGAGGAGGTCAGGTTTGCAGGCTCCTTCCCAAGGTGTCCCAAACCCAGAGTTGGGCAGTTTGTTTCCAGTGACAAAAGTTTATTGATTTGCTTTTAATTATAACCTGTATTATTTGGAGACCGTGCTTACTTGTCATTCTTGTTTAGCACCTTCAGCAGGTTCAAAATCAAGGGCACTGTTATGGACTGAATGTTTGTGTCTCCTTCCCTAAAATTCCCATGCTGAAGTCCTAACCCATAAGGTGACGGCATCAGAGGTGGGGTCTTTGGGGGCGATCGGGTACAGATGCCGCGAGGGTGGGGCCCTTACAATGGGATTAGCACCCTCACAAGTGGAAGCTGAAAAACCAGGGGCTTTCTCTCTCTCTCTGGATCTCTGCTCCTCTCTCAGCCCCATGAGGGGACACTGAGAGGCGACCTCTGCAAGCCAGACCCGCACGGAACCGCCTCACTCTGGAACTTCTATCTCCAGAACTGAACAATCTGTTTGTTGTTTCAGCCACCAGAGATGTGGGAGCTTCCGGTCCTTCCCCACTCCTCTCCAGAAGGGGTGCAGAAGTGACACACATTTACTTCTCAGCTGTGGGGGCTGGGCACCCAAGGTCAGGGTGCCGACGGATTTGGTGTCTGTAGGGAACCCATTACCGGCTCCAGAGGGCCACCTTCCCTCACCGTGTCCTCACGTGGCTGAGAGAGAGCTTCGATTTCTCCTCCTCCCTTTATAGGAACAAGAGGCCCTCCCAGGATCTCCGCCCTCAGAACTCATCAAAACCTAGTCACCTCCCAGTGGCCCTGCCTCCGGGGTGCCATCGCAATGGGGCTCCAATACGTGAATTTGGGGGAAGGGGATGCAAATATTCAGGCCCATATTTTCAAAATGCATTTTTTTCATAGTTTTATTTATTTTTTTAAAAATTTATTTATTTTTAATAGTTGATTGTCAAATTGGTTTCCATATAACACCCAGTGCTTCTCCCCACAGGTGCCCCCCACCATGACCATCACCCCCTCCCTCCCTCCCCCTCCCCCATCAGTCCTTGGTTCATTTTCAGTATTCAGTAGTCTCCCTTGATCTGTGTCCCTCTCTCTCCCCCTCTCTTTCCCCCTTCCCCTCCCCATGGTCCCCTGCCAGGTCTCTCCTGTTAGACCTATGAGTGCGAACATATGGTATTTGTCCTTCCCCGCCTGACTTATTTCGCTTAGCATGACACCCTCAAGGTTCATCCACTTTCCTACAAATGGCCATATTTCATTCTTCCTCATTGCCATGTAGTACTCCATTGTGTATATACCACATCTTCTTGATCCACTCATCAGGTAATGGACATTTAGGCTTTTTCCATGATTTGGTGCCCTATGACCCAGCAATAGCACTGCTAGGGATTTACCCAGGGGATACAGAAGTGCTGATGCATAGGAGCACATGTACCCCAGTGTTTGCTTTCTACAAAATACGTTTTTATATTGAGGAAGACAGTTTGTTAAGGAACAGCCAGCATGGGCAGGAAGAGAGCTATTTCCCTGCCTTCCACTCACCAATCAAGTTGCGTGAGCCTTGGGAATACAGACTGGATTTTTCCTTGTCTGTTTGTTTGTTTTCTTTCTGCCATCTTCTAACCAGTTTCTTTATTATTTTTTAATGTTTATTTATTCCTGGGAGAGAGAGAGAGATCACAAACAGGGGAGGGGCGGAGAGAGTGGGAGCTGGCTCAAGTAGGCTCCGCATGGTCAGCCCAGAGCCCAGCACGGCCTCAAGCCCAGGAACTGTGAGATCATGACCTGAGCAGAAATCAGGAGCCCGACGCTTAACCGACGGAGCCCCCAGGTGCTCCAGTGTCTCTATATTTAAAGCGACTGTTCTTGTGGGCGGTGCCCGGGTAAGCAGTGTGACCGACGCCTCCTGCCCTCCCCAGGCACGGACACGGCTCTGCGGCCAGGCCCACGCTGTTCGGAGGGGTGATCCGGTGGTATTTGCTGCACCTCAGCCTTCCGCTGGGGGCTCTGTGTCGGCACGTCCTGGCCCAAGGCTCCTGGACGGCACCCTGCTGCAGAGGCGAGGTGGCCGCCACGGCGCGGGCTGCTGAGTGGGGAAGGACCCCCCTGAGCCTCCAGCTTTGCTCCCAGTGGCTCTCTTGGCTGTGCAGGGCCGGTGGTGAGCTCCCTGACATCTTCCGGAAGCAAGCTTTTTAATAAGCCTGATCTTTCTTGTGCACACTGTTTGATACAAACTGGACTCATTGGTAGAAAAAGAAAGAAAGAAAGAAAGAAAGAAAGAAAGAAAGAAAGAAAGAAAGAAAGAAAGAAAGAAAGAAAGAAAGAAAATAAAAGAGAAACGTAAACAGAAATAGACCTGGACATTAATGTATACAATTTTGGAGGAAATAGACCTGGAGGATAATGTATACAATTTTGGAGGAAATAGACCTGGAGGTTAATGTATACAATTTTGGGGGCAATAGACCTGGACATTAATGTATACAATTTGGGGGGCTATCAGGAGCTCTTGTGGATTGAGATATATCAAAACAAGAAGGTCGCCCCGAAGCCACTTTCAGCAGCAGTGACAGTGACGAAGGTGGGGTACGTCTTCCTGCTCCCAGCCTGCCGGTCCTGGAGGTGACAGCCCCTCCCACCAGGGCATCGGTGTCTGAATCCTGGTGGCATGAGTGTAGGCGGCACTTGAAAGATGACTCTTGCTTTGTTTTGTTTTTTTAGTGTGCGAGGGAGGGGCCGAGAGAGGAGGCCAGAGGATTAGAGTTGGGCTCTGTGTGCTGACAGCGGAGAGCGGATGTGGGGCTCGAACTCACGAGCCCTGAGGTACGACCTGAGCCGAAGTTGGGCGCTCAAGTGAGTGAGCCACCCAGGGGCCCCCGTGTTAACAAAGCTCTGGAAGGTATGCTGTGGGGGTCGGGCACAATTCCTGGGAGCCCGTAGTTGGTTGAGGAATGACTGGGGACATTGGCATGAGTGAGAGTGCCAGGGGCACGAGCCTGTGTTCGGAAGGGGTCGTGTCCCAGGTCATGTGGTTCCTGCCCGGACACCCACTGGGGACCCGTCCTGAGGTCCCCGTGCCTCCTGTGAACTGGGTCCGTCCTCATGTGGCGCTCACTCTCTTCTCCTGACCATCTCCATCCTCCCCCCAGACACCGAGGTTTCCACCTGTACATGCTAATCTCATCCATGGCTGTGTCCCCTCCAGGCGTCCTGTCCCCTCCGCTCCCCGCTGCCCGGTGCCCGCAGGCCGGGATGGTGCTCCCTGGAGGACTGTCTCACGGGGATAGTGAGGACCCAGGCGCGGATCAGAAAGACTGTCGGGGGGAGCTCACCAGAACACCAAGCTGACAATCTTTTTCACACGCCCTCAGAACACATACAAAACTTTTTTTAAAAAAAGATGCCAGTACATTAAGAATATGGAAGACCTAATGTGGTCAGTAAAAATGATAAAACCATCAATAATAAAGTGGGTCGGGCAGACTATGATGTGGGCTTTGTGCTAAGCATTACACTTACACTAACTCATTTGCGTGAGCTGATGAAGTGAATCCTACTTTATGCCCAGTGTAGCCATGGGGAAACCGAGGCACAGATGTTTAAGGAATTAGCTCAAGCTGGTAAACGTGAATAAGACTGATGCTGGACTGAGAAGTCAGGAGGGACAGCCCCAGAGCCCAGGCCGCTGACCCGCCCTCGGGGCCACCACTGCGGCACTGAAGGTTTTACACGTCCACGCTCCTCCCGCCGGAGTGAAGAGAGCACTTGGGATTCTAGCAGGCACTCTCCCCAGGTGGCACGCAGCTCCGCCCTCACTGTCCCTAACGATTTTTAGAGTCAGCACCACTGAGAAGTCACAGAGCGGAGGAAGCAGTTGTAGATCTCAGTGAAGGGCAGGCTCCAGGCAGCCCTCTTGGGGTGGTGGGGACCTGCCCAGGTGTGAGGACATTTGCAGGACACAGGGGATGAGGAGCACTTCGGACCCGTGTCAGCACTAAGGGGTCAGGGTAGGAGTGGACCACACAACGCCTTCCTTCCTTCCCCACAAATTATTCAAATACGGCAAGGGTGTCTCTTCCTCATCAACAGCAAATTCAAGAAGAACTCTCAGAAAAGTCAAAGATCCTTGACTGAGGACAGCGTGTGTCAAGAAAACAGCATAAGCGTTTTGCATACTCACAATTGGCGCTAAACGTTCGTCTTAGCTGCAAGTAATTAATTTTTGGTGTTTAAAGTTAAGCATCAATATAGTAGAGTTAATTGTTAGATATTAATTAAAATGAAGGTTACGTGATTCACTCATTCATGTTGTAAAATCGCAAATGATAGGAGGGAGGTGCATTTCAGAATCAGTTGCTCTCCAGAGAGAAAGAAGCCCCCTCTGCAGGCCCGTGAGGCTCGGGGGGGGGGGGGGGGGGGGGGGGGGGGGGGGGGGGGGAGGCAAGAGAGCCGAGAAGTTGAATCTGAGGATGAAGCATCAGAGCTGAGATGATGGAAAAGTAGCCCAGGTACTTTGCACACAGCACCCACGGGTCCATGGCTAACCCGCTGCACTGGTGTGGACGCAGCTCCTTCCTCCCCAAGCAGAGCACATCAGCACCCCTTCTCCACGTCTGCACCCCGAGGGAGGGTCTCAGGACCCGCCTCGGCTGAGGCACGGGGACAGGGCGCCCGAGTCACTTCCGGGCAAAAGCACCAAGACCCAGTGCCTGCGCCAAAGTGCTCTCTCGCCTTCGCCAGGGACACAGGCCGAGGTCCCGCACAGGCTGCTCCCTCGCTTCCTGTCCTGGGCCAGGAAGGAAGTGACCCAGGGAAAAAGAACCCCGTGCTGGCTGCTGAGTGTCCTCGGAGATCAGCGTGCGGTGCCGCCCCCGGGATTTGGCTGTGCTGCTCGTTGCCACGGAGCAGTGATTTCGCGTCATGACCGATAAGAGGGCCAGGCTCCCGCCAGCCTGCAAGCCCCCTCCTCACACACAACCTCCTCTTTTCCTCCTGCCTCGAAACCGCATTCCGTCTTCCTGGCCGGGGGCCTGCTCTCCCCCGCGGACCTGCCCGATGGCGGAGCTCAGAGTGCCCTCCCGGCTCAGCCCTCATCCAGCCCGTGCCTCCCACCCGCCCCTTCCCTCGGAGGCCCCTCTCCTGGCCCCGTGCGCCCGAAGACCAGCTGCTGCTGGCCATGCCGGCTTGTCATCAGGGGAGAAGCTAAATGTGCGAAACTGCATTCTCGCAGAGAGGTCACGGCTCCTTCTGACTTACTGATGGTCCGCATGTTTAACTTGTAACCCAAGAATAATGCGTCTGAATGGCAGAGCAGTAAAATAATGGTAGATGCTCTTAAAATGGAAACTCACGTCTGTTTATCTTTTGCAGGGAAGATTGTGAAAGCTCCCTTATCACCTAGCATAACGCACCTGAGGTCAGGACGGCCCCAGGAAACCCGTCAGCACGTGGCACCCATTCCTCCATTGTGGGGTCCAGGACCTTCAGGGCTACGCTCAACACCCAGGTCCTACCCGCAATGTTGTCTGCCCCTTGGTCCCAATCTCTCTTCCTCCCGAATATGGTTTCTCCATGTCACCTGCCAACGCCCAGCACCCGCAGTGTCCACAACGCCTTTGATCCTCCCCCCACTCCCCGTGACTCTGAGGGTCACTGTTCTGGGGCTCAGGGTGCTGTGGAAGCCTGGAGCTAGGTGAGCCCAGAGGGCAGAGGGCTTGGCTGAGAATGGATGACACAGAGCATCAGGAACACAGCTGGACTTCTTGATTCTTTATAATGTTTCAAAGTTACAAAGTTATTGTAACGTGACCCTCTGTCTGCAGTGAATTGCTTGGATGGGCGTGGAGGCTGTGGGAACACCATTTGAAATTCTTTAGGAGTTTCTCTGCCGTTGATAAGTTCCTAAAATAATCAATTTTCCAGAAAATGGACCCAGATTTGATCATCAAATGAAGTCCCAGTAACCAAACTGTCTGAATTAAATAACTATCAAAAGTTACTTATGTCCTCATATTCAAAACGCTCATGTACAAAATGTGTAAATAAGCCTCTTCTACTTTCCGGATTTCTCTTGGAGGCACCCCCATTGGGTCACGCCCCTGGGATGGCGCTGCGCCCCTCGGTGTAAAAGCCGCTCCTCTGTGCTGTTCAGGACCCCTTGGGAATGTGTCTGTCCCCGGGCACTCGGGGCACATGACACCTGCTCACCTCCCAGGCTTGTGGGGGGTCTCCCTCCCTTCCTGGGCTCATGAGGGGCCCCCCTACCACTGTCCTCTCTCATTTCCAGGAATTCAAGTCTCCAGAGACATGGAGATTTAGGGCAGCAGGTGTTTACTGAAACACTTCCTTTTGGGTCAGACCACATTCCCCAGAAACTCAGCCCGCAGCAGCCCCTGGGTCTGACCCCCTTGCACTGCACTAAGGTCACATGCATGTGAGCCCACGGTCCCTGCGGGTGGCTGCCTCTTGTCCCACTTCAGCTGCATGGTCTGGTCTACTCCACGCCTGTCTCTGTACCCAGCATCCTCCAGTGACGAGACAGTGAGGCCTGAACATGTACCAGCTCCCAGGGTGCCACAGAGTCCCAAATACACGGCGAGGTAGCATCCCCCAACACCGGAAACGAGCTCATTTTTCTTCTCTGTTGCTGTCAACAATTTAGTCTCACATAAGCTCAGAATGTGAATTAGAAACAAGTAATGAGAGATACTGGAAACAACAGGGATGATAACATGCAGAGTACGGCCACACACACTTCTATGCTACTAGTAAGTGTTAACTCTTCCGAGTATACTAATTACTGCTCTAATGACTTTCCTATTGAAAAGAAGAATCCAGGGGCCCCTGGGTGGCTCAGTCCATTAAGCGCCTGACTTTGGCTCAGGTTATGATCTTGCTGTTGGTGAGTTTGAGCCCCGCATCAGGCTCTGTGCTGACAGCTCAGAGCCTGGAGCCTGCTTCGGATTCTGTGTCTCCCTCTCTCTCTGTGTGCCTCCCCTGCTTGCGCTCTGCCTCTCTCTTTGTCTTTCCAAAATAAATAAACATAAAAATTTTTTTTCGAAAGAAGAAGAAGAATCCAAATCAGTTTTGATATGTGGGGGCCGAGTGGGGACCAGTGAGACCCGCCTGGGGAAGTGCACATGTGAAAGTCACAAGTCTGCGAGTAAAAGGAGTTTTCTTGTAGACAAGAAAGGGTGATAGTAATTACTCATGATCATTGGCCTTTGGAAAGTGATTAACTCTTAGGTGCTTTTAGGAAAGAAGAGAAGAGGGGAGGCATGAGGGGCCAACTACACTGTATTGGCCAACGGCAGATTAAAAAGAAAATCTGTTTTCAACACTTTCTTTAAAATAAAGTGATTCTGGTTTCAACAGCGTCTTTGGAAGCAAGGAGAGTCACCTCACGGACCATGTGCGTCCCCTTCTCCCTGTCACCACCCTCCCAGGCTCGTTCCTTTGGGTGAGCGTCTTGGCCCGACCCCAGTAAGATGTTTCCAGAAAGGCTGTGACAGCTGTTGACTGATGCTTTGTTTTGGAAGCCTGTCAGGGTAATCCAATAGCTTGCTAATTTAAGGCAAGGTCTTTATTTGAAAACATCAAGTGTGTTTTATTGTACACATGTGCATCAGGCCCTACGCTGCCAACATATAAGCTTTTGTTCATTTCAATAAATCAGCCGTGTGAAGTATCAGGAGGAAAATCCGCTCAAGGGCTGGGGGATCGGAGGGTTTGCTAACAGGCAGAGGCTTGGGAGACCACTCAGTGCACTCCCCAGCCTTCCTGGGAGGTGTTAATGACGGTAAGCCTGTGACAGAAAGGACAAGCCAGGGGCTGATAAAAAGGTGTAACATTTCCTACAGGTGAGCTCCGCTTATCAAGGGATAAAAAGGACTTTTGTTTCCACTTTGGGAAGATGCATTGCAGATTTACCCTGTGCTTTTGATGTAAGCTTTGAAGGCTTCCAGAGGCTTGAGAGGGGGGTCCTGTGTTCTTGAGGCCGGGCTGCTTTGTACCGGGAGATGACAGTCCTGCACATTGACTCAATGTGTTGATCTAAAACGCCAGAGAGAAGAGCCGCCGGGCTTCCCGGGGCCGATGCGGCCGGGGTGCCTCCAGATCAGTTACAGTCTTTTCCCACGTCAACAGCAAACCTAAACTTTTTACAAAGAAAGACACTGACTCTACAAGCTGTTTTTAAAGGGCGCAGGATATTTACTCTTACGGAGGTCTTGCAATTGGTGTCTGGTCTAAGGCCAGCCCAGCGCATCCTACCCTTTGAGATAAATGTGAAATCGTTCAGAACCTTCTTGGAAATATCAGGTTGCCTCAAGAGGGGGCTCCCCGCATCACTGCTGCATACAGGGGTTCTCCTGACTCGGGACCCTCGGAGGGGTGAGCGTGTGAGTATGTGTGGAAAAGTCAGAAGACGAAGCTGTCCTCTCATTGATCTGAGATCGGACTGCGGGCTCCTCTTTCTCTATCTGCCACCCGCTGGCTCCTTCCCCTGCCCCCAGCTCCAGACTCTTTTCTGAGGGTTGTGGGTGGTGAATTTCATATAAAAATGACTGGGTTTGCAAAAAATAACAAGATAAGTCTAATCAAAGACTTAATCCCGTATAGAATAATACGGGCACTTTGCTTTCCTAACGTCAGCTTAGAATGACCGTCTTAAACAAAGGGCCGACGCCGTGTTTGTTTCTGCTTCGTTTTAATTTCTCACAAGTTAAGCAAAGAAAGTGACCCGATTGGCAGAGTCTGATTCAGTAACACAATCATTGTGCAGCATTTCGGGGAAGCGGGAAGCAGGGGACAAGGCCGGGTGTTCAAAGATCTACGGCCTGAGCGGTGGCCCTGGATTTTTTTAAACCAGATGTTGGTTTAGTGCAATGGAGGCCGCAAGGTGGTCACATGGACGCCACATTGTGGGAAATTCACAGACACTGGGACAGGAAACAGACAAATTATGTATTACAGCACATCCAGGCGTGTCCATCTTTTTTAAAATGCACCATTAACCTCAAGACCATATAGGGTTTCCTCCAAGGGCTCTATATCATCAGCAATATGTAAATGTTGTCTTTGTCAGTTTATTTTTCCAGGTGAAAACTCTTCCTGTCTGTGAAAGGGGCCTTTGTGGCCACGGCTCCCTGGTTGGCCATAAAGTCAGAAGGGATCCAAATCCTGTGGAAAATGTGCTGTCTTAACTTTAGGTCTGGAATAGGGTCGTCGGAACAGTGGGTGGTAACAGACAGCCCCGTTCTTCTAGGACTCCAGGAAGGGCTGGTGAGGGGCTCTTCCCCAGAGGGCGTGGGGGAGGCGCTTCGAGAATGTCCCAGTGTCTCCTGCGTGCTCCTGCGAAGCCGTGCTCCTGATTGGGGGTAAGGGGACCATGTGTGTCTCCCTTCCGCAAAGTCTATTTACGGCAATAGTTTCCCATGAAAGTGGCCCCAGTCCTTCTAGCAGAGTGAACTTTTTCCTGGGGGACACCCGAACAGACACCCTCGCCCCCGTGCCACGGGGCAGGGCTTTGCTGGTGACAGTGTGTCCAACGGTGACAGAGGGGCCCCACCGCCAGACGGCCTCTCTCTCCTTGGATGTGCTTCAGCTGTATTACATTAGATAAGTCAGGCCCCGAGGCTGATGTCACATCCTGGTCATGTGGGACGTCTGCCATGCATTGATCCTTGAAACATGGACTTGTCCTGCACCTTGTGGATTTAAGTCAGGGACTGTGTGCTGGGGAGCCAGTGTGCAGCTCGGCACCGGTCGGGAAGCCTGGCCTCCTCTTCTCCTTTGGCCCCTCGGCCCCTCGAAGCTCCCCCCGCCACCAAACCAGTGGCCTTCTCGCCTGGGTTTCCACGAGCAGGATCCAGCCAGCCTCTCGGGGCCTGACGGAGGGACAGAGAGGCGTCCTGGTGTCTGCCTGATCATGGCCACCCCGGAATCCCCGCTCCTTCTGGAGACCCGGCTGACCGCTGGGGGCCCGCGCGGGAGAGAGAAAGAGAGAGAGAGAGAGAGAGAGGGAGAGAGAGGGAGAGGGAGAGAGAGGGAGAGGGAGAGAGAGTGGGAGGAGGTTTCCGCAGGCAAACCACTTGGACATTGTGAAATAAGAAGAGACCGTAATCAAATGCAGCTTTTTAACTTAAAAGAAATATCAGAGGCTGGGCACTGAGTGACGGATGGCGTGGGCTTCCCCTGCACTGTTTTCTGTAGGAAGAGTCCAAAGTGCCTCTGACAGGGCTGCCCACATAGAATTTATTAGAACATAATATACTGTAACATTTTAAAACAACAGTCACTGGACACGTACCATAGGCTATTTCTGAGTACAACAGTCACAGTGGCCTGTCTTTCAACCTCATGAAACTGTGAGATTATTCTCAGCAGTTTGCAGATGAAACTGAAATTTAAGTAATGTGCTCAAAGCCTCTCACAGTAGGTCAAGTGCCAGATAGGAGCTACAGGTGAGAGCTGGGCGGCTGCACACGGTCAGAAAACTGCCCACACCCAGAGCTGTGTGCGCAGGCACGGGTGCCCACGGTGGCTCAGGTGACAGGGCTCTGTGCCTTCCGCCCCGTGGCCCATTTTAAACATGTATTTCTACGCGGGTCAGGGCAGACGCTCAGCAGCCAGCAGCCTGGGGCAGGATCCCGGTCCTCTGCTGGTTACAGTGACATCCGGGGGCTTCTTTTTATCCTTCTGTCTCTACTTCCTCATCCATAGAATGTGGGTGAGTCAAAACCCCGCCACGGAGCTCTGGGAGAGAATACAGAGAACCCTGGCAGAGCCGCTCAACCCTCTAGAAGTGTCAGCCGTGACCACATGGCCCATACAGGGGCAGGGGCACAGCCACACGGTGCCTTGTTGTGTAGAAAACACCTCTGGCAGATTATATCGGTACACATACTACTGTAATGTTAAGCATTATTATGCAAATTACATAAAGGGTCCACCCAATCATCCATTTATGCGGCACTTGGGCTTTAGATCAATTTCCTGTTGCAAGAGATGTTCAGAGAGTGTGTGAAAATAGACAGGCCGCCACTGAGTTTGGTGAGTGAAGGGTGGATGCGTAGAGCAGAGGAGAAGACAGCCCAGGGTGGCACTGAGCCATGAGCTTGGTGGTTGAGCTGCAAACACAGAGAGGCTCACTGGCAGGAGGTGTCCACGTGGAGTCCTGTGGTACAAGCAGAGACAGGTCACGACTGCAGCAGGTGGCTTATCCGGAGGGAGACGGAGAGGGACCTGGAGCTAGACGGCCATGAGGGTCAGCATCAGAAGAAGTGGGAGGAAGCAGTTTGGTCAAAGAGAGAAGTCACCTTGGGATGCCAACCCCGTCATCTCCATTCAACTCAAAGGGATCTCTGGGAAAACGTTTCTTGTCAGGGAATCTGGTGTGGGGACTAAGGCTCAGGGTATGACCTCTCAGCTGAGGGGATTCTGAAGGGTTGACACCACATCTCGGAAGCAAGTTCTGTGCAAGGATATTTGGGAAGTCAGCACCTCTCTGAGTTGACCACAGACAACCACTGAGCACAATGCCCCTGGGGCCATATGCACCTGCTCTAGCCAACATACTGTGACAGACAGTGACCAGAGCTGGGTTGACTGCTCCGTTGGGCTTGTGGAAGTCTGTGTTATTCTCTAGAAAACCCACTCATTTCTATATAGACCAGACTGGTCAACCACATGGAGACCTGAGGAACCACCACTCCTAATCCCTTTTGGTCCTTAATATTGGCACTGATTTCCATCATGACTTCCAAATGAATGCAGTATTCTTTGTGGCCTCCTCCTGTGATCACTGTTGACGAGGGGCAGCTTTTGCTGTGAGAGTGATTTCCCTGCTGCACAGACTGAGGGCCCATGTTGAAGGCGGCCAGCTGTCAGATGTGTCAATCCAACTATCTATTTGGTCACCAGGGAAATGAGCACCAAGTGGGTCCACTGCTCCAATAGATTCCTTGTAGGTTGGACCTCAGACCTGACTCCATTGAGTGGCTGACACCACACATTCCCTACTCTAACGTGAGAAAACACACCAGCACTGTGGGTCTCTGCATCTCAGGGTGCTCTCAGTCACTGTCTCCTACCATTTTCAAAATAGCTCAGTGTTTCCCTTTCCCTAAAATGCAGTTACCCAGGTAAACGGCCATGGATTCACTGAGGAGAGACAGGAGAATTGCTACCCTGGACAGCCATCATGTGCTGTGAAGCTGGCGCTTCTTCAGCCGCTGGGCTCTGGCTCTGACCCTGGCTCAGGTCTGGAATTTGGGCGAGGACCCAGGACGTTTTCCTGAGGCGAGTGCTTTCAGTCTCCCAGCCTTGATTCCTTCTGCTGCTATAACCTGAATAGTGCTGTGGCCACCTGGGGAAGCTGACGGCCATCTCAGTAACACTCCATGGGGCAGGCCGGCTAGGATTCCACTTCGTCTGCTTGTCATTAAGAAAAGGGCCACCCAGTGGCACCGATATCGGGCCTCCACTGTTTCAGGGTCTTGTCATCTCCATGACCATTCATGAGAGAAGCCCCTTACCATCCCCTTGTTATCATCGGGCCTACCGATGAGAAGCACCACCGAACATTTACTTGTGTCTTCTCACCAGAACATTCCATCTAACTTCGGGAAAGGGGAGTCTGCTGGGCTTTCCTGGAAAGGGCCGTGGGGCCCGTGGCTCTGCACAGTTATGGCCAGTGCAGCATACCCGTGCCTCAGACTTTATATTCCTCCCTCCACGGTCCGCCACGGCAGTCCGGACGTCTCATCGGATGCCCGGACTTCAGTGCTCCTTCTCGCCTCAGCATGCCCCATCCTGCGGGGTCCTTGCGCAGGCGGTCATTTTTCTTGTCGGAAGGGCACTCAGGCTGATACACTCGGCCCCATCAACTTCACCTTCTGGCGCCCTTGATCACACATCTTCAAAACCCGAGCCTATGCGTCCTCCCTGGTGCCTGCTGGGACACGCTGGTGAGGTTCTGAAGACCCTTTGGGGCTTCATCTCTTCCTTCCTGTATTAGTTTCCTGTGGCTGTTGTAACAAATTTCCACTGGCTGCGTGGTTTAAAGCAACAGAGATCATGCTGTCGCAGTTCCGGTGGTTAGAGGTCTGAAATCAGCCCATCGCGGGGCCGCGCTCCCTGTGAGGCTCTGAGTAGATCCTTCCCTGCCTTTTCCACCTTGGGATGGTGGCCATTGGCGCTTGCCAGCCTCGGCTTGGGACCGCATCTCTCCAGTCTCTGCCTCTGAGCTCATATGGCTTTCTCCTGGTGGGGACTTATCGCTCATGGTGTTATCTCCTCTCTTTTCTCTTTATTTGAGAGAGGGAGAGAGAGAGAGTGCCAGTGGGAGAGAGGGGCAGCGGGAGAGGGAGAAAATCATAAGCAATCTCCATGCTGAGTGTGCCGGTGCAGCACTCAATCTCAGGACCCTGGGATCATGACCTGAGCTGAAATCAAGTCAGACACTCAACCAACTGAGCCACCCAGGGGCCCCTATTTTACCTTATAGGGACCACAGTCACTTTGGATTAGTGATTAACCTTAGGGCCTCATTTTAACTTCTTTTATCTACAAAGAGTCTATTTCCAAATAAGGTCAAGTCCACAGGTTGGGGGGCGGTTAGGATCTCAGCATATCCTTCCGTGGGACACAGTTGGACCCATGGCACCTCTTTTAGACATCCGGATAAGTTATGTCGCAGCTTCACCTTAGTCCCAGACCTGGAAAACGGAATGGTAAATGGAGGCAGATCTTGAGGAAGCACCATTTACCTTTCGGGAGAGAAGCTTCTGTATCATTGGGAGGTCATCCTGCCTCATACTTGGGAAAGATGGGACATTTCTACAGAATCCGAAGTTTCTGAGGCTCCTGAGGACTCGACTCTTTGGGGTGTATTTTAGGTGCATCCGGCCCACAGGTCTCTGTCACAGACTGAGTGTTTGTACCCTCCCCCCGTTCTTGTGTCTAAGCCATAGCGCTCAGTATGACGGTATTTCCCAAAAAGGACTTTGTGAGGTAAGCAGAGTTCAGTGAGCTCGTGAAGATGAAGCCCCCATGACAAGGTCAGTGTCCCTTTGAGAAGATGGAGAGACCAGGGCTGGCATTCTCTCGTAATCCACACTCACACTGAGGAAAGACCATGTGCTAACAGAACAAGAGGGTGGCTGACTGCCAAGGACAGAGTCCTCCCTGGGAACAAGATTGGCCAGCACCTGGATCTGGACGTCCGGCCTCCAGAACCCTGAGATGTAACTGTAATTGTTTAAGTCACCCGGTCTGTGGGGTTTTGTTAGGGCAGCTAAGACGGCATCCGAGAGTTTGTCAACTGGGGACTTAAACTTGGCAGAACAGAACTCCTGTGGTTGGATGTTTAAACTTCCCTGATCAGGCTTCAGCATCTTCTATCTCCTCCATGAAATGATAGGTTCTTTGTATGTGAACAGAATCTGTCTGGCCTTCGTTTAGCTGCCCACTGTCTCCTAGCAGAACATCACAGGTGCTCCGCTGCGGTGCCCCGATCCTGTGTGCTGGTACCTAGCACCTCTGCCACACATGGCCCGTGCCCGGTCTGCACAGGAAAGTCTGCTTCCTTCCACAGGTACATTCTCCAACTCCCCTTTGAATGAAGGTCAATATTGTTGGCCTAGAAATTATAGCACAGGAGATCGGATCCTCAGTAACAATCCTGTTCATTCAGGTTGCACCCTTAGTTGATTTCATATGAAATTGAACACTCGATACCATTCTATGCTGATCATTCACCAAGAATGAATTACTGCATGAGTAATTTAAGTGAAGAGCTTAATTTTTAAGTCTTACTTTTTGGTATTAAATATGCTCTAATATTAAATTAATATCTGATACCCAAGGAGTCAGCTTCTTTTCCCAACTTCTTAAATTCATTGTATAGATTATCCCTTCATTCATCTGATGAAGAACTTGTCTCACCAACTTCGAGATTCCAAGAGTAAAAGAATCAAGTCTTGTGTCTGAGACTCTTCATTGAGAAAATTTCTCATTGGTGGATGTCTGCCAGCTAGTAAACGATGCAAATCTGGAGATCTTTGCAAGGGTTTTCAGTGACTTTAAGGGAGAGTGGCCTCTAACCATTTGAAAAGGATAATTGCTTTCAAAAAGAAATAAATACTCCCCCAACAACAAATAGCACTCATGCTTTTCTCCTGTGGGGAGATTTGCTTGGGAATTTGGAGGTGCCAAAACTAATTCCAGACAACGCAACGGGGGAGTTCCTGGGGTCCGTTGGCAAGTGGCTGGATGTGCGCTAATACTTAATTCATCACCTACCCCCTCCTGCAAACTGATCCTTAATTCCGCCCGTTGATTTTCTGGAGGATATCGGTTCCCTTTAGATGAATTCCAGCAAATATGTTCCTTCTCAGTTCAAATCCAAAGTTTCTTTAGCAGACAGGAAAGTTTTGAGTAGTGAATTCCTAACCTCTAGATTGAGTATGTGTATGGATATAAGTGTGCGCGGGCGCGCACACACACACACACACACACGCATGCACACACACACACACACACACACACTTAATTACAATATAATAAACATTACGGGATAAAGGAGGACAGGCACATAGAAGGGGAAGGTCTTAGCGTGGTGGTCTTCTAATGTACTCTGGACCCAGGAGAGTCAGTGGAGTGGCTGAGCTCAGCACTCAGCTGCGGTTACTCTTGGGATCACACCTTTTGTCACTGCTGCCACCCGCTGCCCCAACATTACACTAGAAGGTTTGGATGCCATAAGATGGAGAGAGCTTGGAGGAACTTTCCCATCAGGGGATCTTTGAGGTCATGGATCGCTGTAAGCAAAACGACACTCTTAGCGAAGACCTGAATCACACAGGACCCCCGGCTCTTCACATCTCTGGGACTTTGGTAGTGTGTCCCTTCCCATCATGCAGGAGAAAGAAGAGAGAGCAAAGAGGTTACGCATATTCCCTAAGTCCCCAAGCTCGTGTCTGGTGGAAGGAAGATGCGCATGGGAACCAGTGAAGATGTCATTGAGTGCTTCCCATGCTCATGCGGACTCCCTCTGGAGGTGAGGTTCAGGGTCCGGTGGTGGTGGCACTGCATGAGGTCAGAGCAAGCGTCTGCCAGAAGCCAGTTTCCCTGACATGCGTTGTAGCCTGTTGGAGACACGGCTGCCGCCCCTGTCTCCTAACAAGGTATGAGAAGCCTTCTATGTCAGGACAGCAAGCTGCTGTGTGCACACCTTCCCCTGACACACAATGGCAGGTGAAGCCTTGGACCCGCCAGGCTGGAGTCACCAGGCGTGGGGGACAAGTACATTTTCACGGTCTTGCTAGAAGAAAGCCCACTCCCTTCCCGATGGAAGATTCCAGGAGCCATTAGACATTTCGCTCTCTACCAGGATCACTCTAAGTCACCTGCCATGGACCGTGTTCTCCGCCCCTTCAAACACTGGTGTGGTGTGCAGGATGGAGTAGACACCGATTCTGGGGAACTGTACCCCGGGGGGCTGAGGGACTGTTGACCACGGCAGGTCGACAAGATGTCTTCCTGGGGGTTCTCTGGAGGGACCTTCAGTAAAGGAAAGGGGGGCGTTTTGAAGTGGCTTTCTTCTTCTCTACCTCTTCACGGCCAGGAGCTTCCAGATACAGTGCCCGTTGTCGCTCTGACTAGAGGGAGTGGGAGCCCGGGCTGTCTCCATTTCTCCGAGAGCCCCTCTCGCATCAGCTGCGGGGAGTCACCCCTTTCCTGGTGGCCTCGGCTCTTCGTCTTTGCCTGACATGGCTCCTTCTTGGGCGTAAAACCATTGCTTTGACTTTGTTCTCTGAAAGCACTCATGATAACAGAAGAGGGTCTTATCAAGTGTTAGATTCCAAGGAGGGACCTACTGTTCCAATAATAATGGAAGCAATTCAGACTGTGGAGAGAAGAGCAGATTTTGTGTAAGGAATTGCATTATTTTGTGTATGTTTGAGAGAGACCCCAAGCTACGTGGGGGTGAAGACTTGATAACGACACCGGTGAGCGGATAGAGGTTGTTCACCAGGGAGGCCCATGCATGCGCACACACATGCACACGTATCAAGTCAACACAAGCAGAACTATGAGAACAAAATAGGTAGCTGGCTTTATGTTTAAATGAACGCCACAGTCAGAATACATCTAAAAATGTTTAAATTTTTTGATGGGAAGACTGTTTGATGTGTTAATGCTCTTGTCACATTAATTCTTTTATTTAAAAGTATTATTCTCAGAGTTTGGTATCATTCTGATAATTGCTTAGCATTTCTAGAGGATCTACTTTTGGAACTCTTAATTTTAAATGCATCTGAAAAAACAGATTGCCAAATCAACTTTTAACACATATCTTCTCTCCTTTTTTTTTTTTTTGTCGTTTTCTTTTTTTGTTCAACCTTCTGAAAGCGGCCAATGGAGTGTCCCAGTAGAAATCAAATGCATCTCTGAACATCTAAATTTACTTTATACCGACTCTGCAGAAGGAAGGTCTCCATAACCCTTATAGAAGCAATATTCTGCTGCTTTTTTTTTGATCCCTTAAAAGTGCTTATCAAGATGAATGAGAACAGTGGTGTGTAATTTCAAAGATGAAATTGCTTTTCTCTCCAGCCTTCCCTCAGCGTTTCAAGGTCACCTGTAAACGGCAAGTGAGCCTACAGTTCTGGCCTTCTCCAGGTCTGTGTCGGGACATATTACCCTCCGGAGAAAGAGCGTGCCTTTAGATGCTCTGTTTCATTTTCCTCTCCAAAGAGGCTGTGAAATTCTGACTCATTCACACATTGTTGGGTGAGCTCAAGTGTTAAAAAGAGTAAATAGCATCCCCTGCCCTATGTCTGCAGCCCTGTTTTCACGGTGCCACTCTGCAACTACTGTCCTCTGGAATGGCAGAGGGAGAGTCGGCAGGCACATTCCCAGGAGCGTCTCCGGCAAAGGCTGGACGTACCGCTGGGTGACGCTAGGTTGGGCCCAGAATCACACCCAGAACTGTGCTGTTTGATTCAATATTTAACAAAATAGCCAAACAATATGCTCTGCTTTCTTCTCTCCAGTCCCCTGACGCTCACCACTACTTAGAGCCTTAAGCTGAGGATTTACATCTGACAGTCCGCTGATGCCCAAGGACGTTCACGCATCCAGTGTGGCTAACAGCTCCCAACTCACCAAGACACCGCGGTATCTGCTCCCTCACAGGAAAATGCGCCTTGATGATCACTTACACTGAGGAGATGGGCAACTAAACACTTGATTTTTCATAGATTAGAATGATTATTTATATTCTCACAGGTAATCTGGCCTTAGAAAATTTTAAAGCCATCTAAAATATTTTAACTTTTTAAAAATGTTTTTTTATATCTTATTGAGACAGAGAGAAACTGAGCATGAGTGGGAAAGGGTCAGAAGGAGAGGCAGACACAGAATCCGAAGCAGGCCCCAGGCTCTGAGCTGTCAGCACAGAGCCTGATGTGGGGCTTGAACCCACGAACCATGAAATTGTGACCTGAGCTGAAGTTGGCCGCTTAACTGACCGAGCCACCCAGGCACCCCTTAAAGCCATCTAAAATATGTTAAAAATGCATTATCTGTTGAATAATAATTTATAAAAATCAGGAGAATTATGGCTCGGAGTGACGATTATTTTGCTTACTTCTGCAAAATTCGTGTCCCTACCTGAAAGTAACATTTATGAATATTTAAAGGAAAATTATCAACAACCAATGGGTTGAAACAAAACCACTCGGAATATTTGTGAAAGAGAAAGGCTTTGGTGACATATGGAGAATGACGTCATATGAGAGGGGGCTGCTCGTGACCAGGCTGCTGTAGGGGGCGTGGCATTTGGCAAGGACTTCCCTAACAGTCAGAGTCCTGGGGCCCCAGAGACTATTATATCAACCTCCCAAAGTTCTGCCAAGAGTGAAATGAATAATGGGAGTGACTGTCTAGCAATGGTCCCTCGGTGGTGTTTTATTGACAATATTCAAGATTATGATCAAAGCACTTAAGAGAATGACCTACCTAGTTCTTTGAGAATATGTCAAGCATCCTAAAGGCAAAACAAAAGCTCTATCACGCAGTCTAGAGTCCGCTTTGGGTCCACTTTTACAGAACCTCTTTCCCAGTTTGAACTGGTTCAATTCTTGGATTCCTGTCCCCATCCTCCAAACTTGCGATAAGTTTTGGGACATTGTGACGAAGTATCATTTGGCAGGAGACCCAAAAAGGAGAGGCTCTTGGAAACACAGCCTAGGATGTGGCAAGCATGTGGCTTTCTGCCAGCCTCCAGCTGTCCCCTGGGAGTCTCCAGCAGCTGCCTTCCATGCTCTGTGCCAAGCCGTCCAGCCAAGAGCTACCAGGAAGGCCACCGTGATTTTACCAGAATCTTGACTATAGTTAAATTTTTGGAGCAAGGTAGTCAAGACATGTTTTTCACTAATTATCCTTTTGTTAATGGCACTTTAAATGGCAACGGTGCGTTCATCTACAGTGATAGTTAACATTTATGGAAGCTTCTCAGACTTTTTATGTCCTCAAGCCCTCACCTAAGGTAAACAGTATTATGATAATAGTAACAATAATCACAATTAGAGTAGCTAGATCACTGTGACTCTTATTACCACTGTCTGATCGGTACCAGAACTGAAGAGCTGTAATTTGCAGGGCGTGGTTAAGTAACTTGCTCCCGAACTGGAGGCTACTGTGGTCTGGAGCAGTGAGCTAGGGCCTGGGAGCTGCCCCTCCCCCAGGCTCTGAGCCTGCAGGCTAGATGGAGCCCCAAAAACCTTCAAAGACCCAGGATCTTTGTGCACCAGCAGCTCTAGGAACCTGCCTTTTCTTGCAAGCAATGGTTCTTGTTGCTAATTTTCAAACAATTCTCCCCACGCTGAAGTTTGGGACCCCTGAGTTATCACTTCAGGAAGCTCACTTTTATTTTTAAAAGACTATTATGTTATTTAAGTGAACCCGAGTACAATTGTGAACAAATCTACAATCCAGAAATGTTGTAGTAAAAACAATACCAGCTGAAAACAGGAACCTAAGTTAAGGGCAATCACAAAGCAGGTAAGATGCCTCATCACTGTCGTCAAGTTCATGACCTCGCTTGTAAATGCCATCAAGCTGTGTTTTAGGATATTTTTCCTTCATGAGTCTCTGTGCTCACACCCCTGCTTCAAGCTCACCAGTGACCTAAATTAGTTCCCTTCTGCTACTCACCAGTGGCATGCAGGACCTTTTCCAATTTGTTGACTAAAGAAGGACTTTTTGCTATAAAGTGGTGGGTGGGCAGACCCACGTGGCGGAGATCAGCACCCGAGCAGGAAGCGCGCTCAGAGCCCCTTCTCCATGGTCTTTTCAAACATTTGCCTCAATTCCTGAATAGAATTCTCAGATTAGGTCAGGCCAGACCCAATTCAGTTCTTAACACCTATCTTCCAGCCCATTGTGGAGCATTGAAAATTTCTCCCTGGTGGAGAAATATATTATCTTCTACCTCAAACCTTCTACCTCGAGACTTTCATGTGTCTGTGCTCTGCTTTCTAGAACTCATGATTTTTTTCCCCGAGATTTGAAAGCTCACATTCAGAAGTTTAAAGAAGGAGATTTTCATCAGAATGGGAGTTCACTCCCTCAAGAAGGTTGGAATTAGACAGTCCCGTTGTCCGGGTACCCCTTACAGGCCCCTGGGGGCCCTCAGCCGCAGCCTCAGATGCGTGTCTCACACACACACACACACACACACACACACACACACCTGACTAGAACGTGCCTGTCGTGACAAAGCTACACCACTGACAGGAAAACTCTACTTTCTGTCATTCTCATTTTGCGTCTTCTAAACGGAAGCATGGTTTTCCTGCGTGGAACACTTCCCCTTATCTGCTCCAGGTGAAGCAAGGCCGACAGTGTCTGCTATCGATGTCCGTTGCACGTGACACCTGAGCAGACATCCGCCGAGAGCACCATGCTGTCCACACTCCTCTCTGACATGTCCATCTCTTTTTTTAAATTTATTTTTATTTTTTATTTATAGCTTATTGTCAGGTTGGTTTCCATACAATACCCAGTGCTCCTCCCCACAAGTGCCCTCCTCCTCCATACCCGTCACCCCCCCGTCCCCTCCCCCACCTTCAGCCCTCAGTTTGTTCTCAGTATTCAAGAGTCTCTCATGATTTGTCTCCCTTCCTCTCCCTAATTCTTTCCTCCCTGCTTCTCCTTCCCATGGTCCCCTGCCAGGTCTCTCCTGTTAGACCTATGAGTGCAAACATATGGTATCTGTCCTTCTCTGCCTGACTTATCTCGCTTAGCATGACACCCTCGAGGTCCATCCACTTTGCCACAAATGGCCATATTTCATTCTTCCTCATTGCCATGTAATACTCCATTGTGTAGATATACCACATCTTCTTGACCCACTCATCAGATGATGGACATTTAGGCTCTTTCCATGATTTGGCTATTGTTGACATTGCTGCTATGAACATCAGGGTACATGTGCCCCTATGCATCAGCACTTCTGTATCCCCTGGGTAGATAGATCCCCAGCAGTGCTATTGCTGGGTCATAGGGGAGTTCTATGGGTAGTTTTTTGAGGGGCCTCCATCTCTTTAATAGTGCACCACATGTAGCTTTCAATGGTCAAAAACAAGCAAAAAACCAAACAACCCAAACTTCAAGTTTGTTTTCATGGCTGCATATGGTTGCATTTTAAGGGCATTACATCACTCAATTTAGTTAGCAAATCATAGATGAATATTCATTGTGACAATTCTTCAGTTTTCTGTGCTTTCTTCTTTTATTCTTCATACTTTAACCCATGTTGTGATGATATTTCTTGTATGTATTTTAGTAGAATACAATCCCAAGGGTCACTGCCTCAGTCCTATGTCATCCACATTTGATATCTCTGAAACTGTGTTCCAGAAACTTCCACAAGCATGTGTCCCTGTTGGAAATGCACATGCGCTCATTTCCAATGGAGAATATGTTTTCTCAGGTGTCTTCAGTAGTGCCAAACATGTGGTGGCATTCAATGAACTCCTTTGGATGAAGGGGTTTATCATTAACCTTACTATTTTGGTTTTTACCATTTTTAAACTGTGCTAACGTGAGACGTTAAGCATATTTCCTTGTTTTAATTTGCATTTGTTTGATCACCTCTGTGGCTGAATGTATTTCCATCAATGCCCTGTCCATTGGTGTGTTTACTTGTTCTCCTGTGAATCACTTTCTGGTGTCTTCTCTCATTTCCTTCTGATGTTATTGACACATTGGTCTCTTCTCACTGTACTCAGTGAGGGGAACTCAGAGACTAGTCAGTAAATCTTGGTTAGTTGTGCTTCAAGTCCCTCTCTTCAGCTACCGGCTTGTCTCTTAACATAGGTATTGTGTTTTTCCCATGTGTGTTTATTTTTTCAGAGGGGAGGCAATAACTCTGGGTCTTTACTAGATTATCAACCCCTACTCTAAGAGAATGCTTTTTTTAATTTATTTATTTATTTTGAGAGAGAGAGAGAATCCCAAGCATACAGGGCTTGACCTTGTGAGCTGTGAGATCATGACTTGAGCTGAAAACTAAGAGTCAGACACTTAACTGACTGAGCCACCCAGATGCCCCTCTAAGAGCATGTTTTAAAAATTACCTCCCAAAATATTGATTGAGCTATAGTATACGCCTAACACATATTTTTCATTCTTGTTCTTTTTAGAACACAGAACATAAAATTTCAGAATAGAATATACAAAATGTCTATGTTTTCATTGGGCATTTCATCTGGCATTTGTTTTCCACATAGGAAAAAAAAAAAGCTTTCTTGATTTATTTCTCTTTTTAAATAGTTATCAGTTGAATTAATGTCATTCACTGAAAGTTCAACTTTTCCCTAGAGTCAAAGGCTATCTCTGTCCAATATTAGATTTGCATGGAAAACTGGATCTACCTTAAATGCTCAATTCTGTTCCTCTAATCTCACTCACCATTCTGTCTACTCATCACATTTTGATTATTTATCTTTAAAACACATTTTATTGAGTCACCTGCGTGGCTCAGTCTGTAGAGCATCTGACCATTGATTTCAACTGAGGTCATTAGAACAATGTTGTAAGATCAAGCCCCACATTGGGCTCTGCGCAGAATGTGGAACCCGCTTAAGATTCTCTGTCTCTGTCTCTGTCTATCCCTCCCCTCTCTCTTCCTCCTCTGCTTGCAGTGTCCCAAATAAATAAATAAATAAAATAATAAAATACATTTTATTATCTGGGAGGTCCTGTGGTGGCCTTTGCACTTTGTTCTGTAATTCTCAACCTTATTTGTGCATATTTATTTTCTGGATTCATTTTAGAATTACTTTGGTTGTGTTGTTAAAATTTCAGCGGAATTCTCTTAAGATGCCATTAAATGTGTGAATTAGATTGGGAAGATTTTCTGTCTTCATGATATTTCACCTCATGTCCAAGAAGCAGATATATTGTGCAGTATACACAGCACATATTTATGTATGTAACGTAACTTCGAAATTCCATTTTAGCAAATTATAGCACAATAAACATGATATATCAGTGTATTTTCTACTGAGAGAAAAACAAGGTCATCCAGGTTCAGCCCGGACAAGAGCCTCTGTGTACCTCCCAGAATATTAAGTTGTAAAGTTGAATAAAGAAGTCAGAGACTCCCTTCCTTTCTCTTAAGGATATTCCATTTTAATCCATCATTTTCGAATTAATGGAATGAATTACCACGTTTTCTGATCCTGAGAGTTTGGCACCACGAACACCTCGTGGGAAGAAGGGGGTTTAATCTACCTATTGCCTGCTGGTCACAGTGATGTTCCTTTTCATTTGGCGGAAAGTCGTCTTTCTCACTTCAAGGGCTGCCCTCGCTCACTGACATTGCTTTATTCTCTCGTCTCTTGGCATCCTCATTGTGTAGCTTTGATTATATCATTTCTCAGTCTTTACATTTAATATGAAAGATCGCAGATGTATTCAGCTTGGACTCAGGTACAACCTCACCATTTTGATTCTCCTGGGGACCTGCAGCTTTGTGTCCTGAGTAGCACCATTGTCTGCCATTTACAAAAGGAGGCTGGAGGCAGAGAAGTGACAGACATCTGTCGCACGTTATGTGAAATGGAGCCTGGAAGCAAGCTCAAGTGCAGAACCCAGAAGTCCCACATTTAGCTTCTCCCTATGAGGTTTAGAGCATCTCCTTCTTCCCTGCAGGAGAGCCCACCAAGCCCGGACTCACACACAGAAGGTGGGCCATCCCTAGGTCATGGCCTAGAACACAGTGGCCGCCAGTCAAGACCACCTTTATGGACTCGAGGTGAGGGAGAAACACATGGCTGGTATTGCGGTTGACCTCTATGCATTTAGGGCTCATTACGTCATCCAAGCACCAATAATTCACTTAGTAAGTCCTGTTAAGGAGGGCTAAAAACAGCTTTGTTGTGTGTTTAAATAAATTTCAAATAACTGAGCAGCTGTCAATGGGACAAACTTAGGAAACGGGATAAAGCCATGAATGAAGTTGACTCTCAAAAGGCAAAACATGAAAAGCCTCTGTCTGTCGCAGGGGACAAGTTTGGTTCTATGGAAAGAGGTGGAAAAGGGGAAAAGGAACAGAATAAATAACTGAGGAGAAATCTGAGTGTTAATAACACCAACGCTGGTGTCCTTTCTGCCATTCAGACTGTGGCGTTTATCCAGTGCCATGGAGCCAATTAGGAATTCACCTGCAATACAGGTATGGACACAGATGCACGTGGAGATGCAGAATCATTATGTAGATATAGTATTGTGTACATACTATAGATAGATATCACGTTGATAGAGTCATAGATACACATGATATTGATATAGACCAGGCATTGGTAAGTGCAAGTGTGATTATAAACCTACGGACAGACTCAGTTATGGAGATTATAAGTGTCTCCTTCTCCCACTCCCTTCGCCTCCGCAGGTTGGTGGGACTGTTCTTCCAGCGACTCCTTGGTGCACTCGTGAGCCCTTCTTGCTCCTTCCCTCATCTGGCTTCTCAGCGCTGTTCGAGATGCTCAGTCACTCCTTCCTTCTCCCAGCGTCTCCTTCCCTTTTTCTCTGTGACTCTCCTCTGCCCCAGTGGAGGTCACTGATGCAGCCACGGCCCCGAGTGCCTGCTGAGCCGTGAGCGTTCATGTCCCTCATGCCGTACCCTGGGTCACCCACACGCCTGGGTCTGAGTGTGTCCTCCCACCTCTACATCTCCTCTCCTTTGGTGCTTCATCACCAACCTCCTTCTCTACCCCAGGCTGTCCCCATGCGGCCAACACCCTGCGCCATCCCCGCTGATGGCTGCTCTGGTAACCTGACATGTCTCATGTCCTGAAACATAGCCACTCCTTCTCCGAATCTCACCGCCGGCGCCTACCTGCCTCGTCCCGCCTGCGCTGGGCAGCTGTCCACGCCGGAGATGTACGATCCGTCCATGCTTCTTCCCTCCCCCTCCGGCACCTCCCTTGCCATTCCCCCCATCTCCGTCCCAAACCCAGCCGTGATGGGTGTTCAGGATGCTGGTGGTGATCAATCAAGATGCCGCACCCTGAAACAAATCCAATGTCATGTGCCAATTAGATCTCAGTAGAATAAAAGTGTGAGCCAAAGATTTCAATGTTAAACCTCCTAGAAGTTGAGAAATGTTGTACCCAAAACCTTTATCTGCACGTTCTACCAGGGGTCAAGCTGCATCCAATTAAGAGATGATTGGAAAATTTCGGCAAATAAGAGATAATGAGAAGTGAATGGATTTAATGGTAAATCTAAGACTAAACAAATACGATAATAAGTGTTGCAGAACATTATCCAACGAAGTAGAAACACAACTCAGATGGGAGTGAAAGAAATGCGGACCGAGTTGTGTGTTTCCTGCATAGGCGGTAGGTGGAAGTAAATGACATCAGTGAAACTAGCAAACCAAACAGGCTCACAAACGTAGGAGGTCAGGAGAACAGGGCCCAGAGCCGTAAGGATCCAGCGGAAAAACCTCTGTCCACATCGAGGGCTGCCCCTAAGGCTCCTCAGGTGCTGACCCTTTCCAAAAAAAGGGGCACCTGGCTGGCTCAGTCAGTAGAGCACAAACTTGATCTCAGCCCCGTGTTCGGTGTGGAGATTATTTAAAAATAAAATCTTGGGGCACCGGGGTAGTTCAGCCAGTTCAGCGCCCGACTTAAAGCTAAGTTATGATGGTTTGTGAATTCAAGGTCCACATCAGATTTGTGCCAATTGACTGAGGCTGCTTCAGGTCTTCTGTTCCCTTCTCTCTTCGCCCCTCCCCTGCTCATTCTCTCCCTCCATCCTCTCTCTCAAAAATAACTGTTAAAATTTTTTAATCTTCAAAAAATATTTACAAAAATCATTAATAAAAGAAGATCATGTAAAAATAAGGTCAATGCAGGGAATATATATTTTATGACATTTTGCAGATGAACAACCAGTTAGAGGTTTTGGTTTGTTATGAGCCATAAAATGCATGCAATGGTTCAAACAGATGTATATAGCTTGGTAAGATTACGAAGAACAGGGTAAAACACTTCATTTAAAATGTTTAATTTTCATGAACAGGAATTCCAAGCTTTATGAGTTGGCACTTCTATTACAGATTTATTTTATAATATATTGTTAATCCTTAAAAATATAATTTTAAAGCTTAATAATTATCTTGGATGATTGTCATTCTATTTAGATTTTTAAAATTCAAATAACAAGATCAGATAAGTTCAATGATCTTCTTCAGTCTGATTGTGGACTTAGAAATGAACAGAACACTTTCTCACTCCATGCACACATACACATACACACACACACACACACACACACAACTGTATATACGCATATTAACTATCTATCTAAATGTGTTGTGTTCGGACATAGTCACAGAAATTCACGAACTCAAATGGTTTGGTTGTTATATATAACAAAATATAAAATATACAATATAGTTCATTGGAGGACATTTTTTAAATATAGAATTGTTCAACAAAGAAAATCTTTACCCATAATTCTTTTCTCTAAAGGAACACTGGTGAGTATTTTGGGATTTTTTATGCTAGCCTTTTATTTTGAATATCTTGTTATAATTGACAATTTTACAAATTCAAATCCTGATTTTTCACTTAATATTATAGTAATCATCTCTAGGTATATTGAATTTTATTTGTAGACCTAATTTTGATTGCTATATATTATCCTATTACCTGAATGCATGGTTGTTTTCATTAACACATTCTGTATCATTTTAGTCTACGGCCATACCACCCTGAACGCGCCCGATCTCATCTGTGTCATTTTAAATGTGCATCAAAGCTCATAAGACTTATTGTTGCTATTATATTTAATTTAACTTCCTTGGGATTAATTTATGAAGTGGAAGCATGAGGTCAAAGTTCCTAGATATTTGGAGATTTTTGATCCAGATGTCTAATTACTTCCCTACACCATTGTACCAATTTATTTTTTTTAATTTTTTTCAATGTTTTATTTATTTTTGATACAGAGAGAGACAGAGCATGAGGGGGGAGGGGCAGAGAGAAGGAGACACAGAACCGGAAGCAGGCTCCAGGCTCTGAGCTAGCTGTCAGCACAGAGCCCGACGCGGGGCTCGAACCCACGAATGTGAGATCTGACCTGAGCCGAAGTGGAAGGTTTAACCCACGAAGCCACCCAGGTGCCCATTGTGCCAATTTGTATGAGCAGGGTTTCAGAGGACCCTTAAACCACACCTTCAGTGGAAATTTTTTCACATGTAGTAAACTCTTATTCTTGTGAGAGACAATATAAGTTAATTACTGCTCATGCCTTATGCCCCGCTTATTGTTTTGTTTGTGTTTTATTGAGTTTTGTTTCATCTTAATAAATGATATAGAATATTTTGGAAAGGATTTATAATCCAATACATGAGCTTCTGACTACCGGATAGCTAGGCGACCAGCCTCTGAGCCCTCTTCTCTCCCTCCTCTTCCCCAATACAAAAGAAAAACCTGTTTTCATCCAGATACGTTTTGGAATACTCAAACACATGGTTCCATATTGATATTAAAACCTGCTTAGGGCCAGCTCCCAGCCACTTTTTTACACTTTATTTTTGGAGATGTTCAAGTTCAAGATTAAGGGTTCAAACAATTATTTCTAACATGCTGTCTGTCCCTCTTTCTCTGTCTCTGTCTCTCTGTCTCTCTCTCTCTCTCAGGTTAGAATATTGGGCATCTTCAGAACTGAAGTATCATAATATTACCCTGCCACCTAGGGGTATTGCCAAAGGAATTTATACATGCACAGTAAAGAGAGGTAGAGTATGTTGTGCAAAATATAAAAGTTATGTTAATAGTATAAATAATTGAGTCACTAATACAAATAGCATCCGCCATTCTGTGTTTATGTTTTATCTCTTTCAAAATAATCTGTTATTAAAACCGTATAAAAATGGTGAAATGGAAATTAGTAAGATTCTCCATATCTCTGCCAAGCTTCCATGATTGTGAAAACGTAAAAGTTAGCACAGTAAGGACTGTGTGTTAATATGTCATACGTGTTTTGTATAACAGACATGAGCCACATACATGTTTTTCTGAGCCCTCCTAGCTCTTTATTTGTTACCTCTCGTTTATGACATTGCTATGTGCTCGGGAGACAGATGTCTAGTTAGGACCTGGCCAACTGTCCAGTGCCGTGGAGGCGGCCGTGGGGCCATAGCGCAGCATAAACATAGAGTTTGATGGACCACATCCTTTATACCATCAAGAGCAATGAAAAACCATCATCCAGATTGTTGACTTCTCATGGCTGTCTTTAGAGGACTCCTAACAATCTTTTCTAATCCCCTGAAAATAAGCTTTTCCTGATGAAATTTACTGAAGTGGGGAATCTAACTATTCAAACCTGGTAGCACTGTCTGCACACTCCGTGGAGCGGGCACTCTCCCCCAAGGCACTTGAGAGCTTCCACGCACCGGGCAGAGAGTGCACACACGCCCAGGCCAGACGGCGCAGCCCGTGAAGATGCGCACTTTGCCACGGTTTAGAATTAGTGAGCATGTACACAGAACCTCATTTCGAAGATGCGTACTCTGACCTACAGCCTGGTCTCCCGTCCTGCACACTGCAGAACTGCAGGAGGGGCACGTCGGTGCGGTGCGGCACCTGCTGCGGTCACCGGCTCGGCGTCCCACCCTCCGAGCTGCCGGGTCAGGGGACAACCGACCTCAAGGCTGCTGATGGATCCGTGTCCTGAAGAGATGAGCAAGACTAGGGGAAACCGAGTCAGCTGCACCCAGTGCCAGCCTCGCCGTCCCTCACCGTCCCATCGACGTGTTCCCCAGCCTCGACGCGGTGTAGTTAATCCTTGAAATAACAGCAGGGCAGAGGGAGACTGCCCTTCATAATATTAGCCCCCACCCCCCATACTTGTTTTCTTACATTTCCCTGTTCCAAGGCAGTGGGAGAGAACTGACACGTGCAGGTGGCCGGGGCTCTGCTTAGCTCGGGGCTTTCCTTCATCCTGACAGGCCCTCGCTCTGCACACGGAGAGCCCTAATTACACCTGCTCTGTCAGGGCTCAGTCAGGCCATGCAAATGCCAGGCGCCTCTTCTCTCCTCATTATGACCTGTCTTCCCAGGAGCACCACTTTCTGGAAGGGCGGGGGCCCCCTTTCTTTTGAGGGAAAAAACACCTTATTTTCACCAGCTTTGCTCCAAATCTCCTTCCTGTTTTGGGGCTGAGGAAACACGGGCTGTGATCCGGGGCCATCCATGCAGGTGCCCTAATGCAGGAATCGGCAGCAGCGACGGCAGACGGCCTCTGGACCCCCGCCGCCGCCTTTCCTTCCAAGCTCAGGGCTGCGGAGGGTGGTGGCCGTGAACCCATGGCCACCTTGGGCCAGCATAATGACACCATTTAAAATGCAATCCATGCACACTGGGGCTCCCAAACCATCTGAAAGAGGCTCAAATTAGCAGAGTCCTGCTCCCCTAGCACTTTGTGTAGGGGTCTGATTTGTGCTTTTTAATTAGGAGGCTATTCAAGTAACCTTTAGATGCAAACTTCTACAATAACCAGACTGGGCCTTAGTATCATTTTAATTGTTGGGATAGTTAGGAAAAAGCCCCATAATATTTTGGTGTAATATAACAAATGCACAAGCCCATCTCAATTTCCTAGCGTCCGCTGTTAGTTCTGGCAGTGACTGTATTCCAAAGAATTGCTCTTCCAAGTTTAAAAATCAAGTCAGAACCTGACAGAACAGCGTGATTGGGGAATTCTTTTTTTTTTTTTTTTAATTTCTTATGCTGTTTTAAAATCCAACCCAAAAAGAACTGACATAAATTTAACCATTTTTGCTTCATGCAATAGTATCTTTATCTGGTAAATAAGACATTCTTAATAAGAAATGATCTCCAATTTTTTAGAGAGAAAATGTCAAATTATATAAAATTCATAGGAATTATTAACCTTGCTATAATTTGATATTTGCTGGTATCGGAAAACTCTTTCCTGTTCCCAGCATCCATTTAGATAATAGATATTTTACTCCATATTTGATATACAGTATTTAAGGTATTTATGAAAATCAAATACCTGCATATATTTTAAACATACATATAGACAATCAATTAAGTTTTGCATAAAGAACATTGTGCTATAAATAGTCAAATAGTCAAATTATGTCACCATATGTAGAATATGTATTATTTAATAACTCACTTCCTTTTATAATGCATTGTATTGAAAACACTGATGTTAATTAGGCTGCTCTTGACTTTACAGACTTTATTTTCTTGACTTGTGTTTTAACAATTAAATTATTCCTTTTCATTAGGATTCACATCTCTAAAATATTCCTAAATGATAAAATCAAATAATCTTTATATTACTATTATAGATCATTTCATATGTCATTAAGTAAATTACCATCGTTGAAATTAAGCATTTTCATTAACGGGCAGCTCTATCTCCTACTTGAACTACCCTAATTAATTTGCTAGCTTTAATGTGTAAAACCGAGACCAACTCGTATGTCACACGTAAAATGTCCCGGGAGAACAGTCAGACCCCACACTCTTCAAATAACTATTCAAGATGGCTTCCCATTGACAGCATCAGGTTACCTTTGTAGATGTTACATTGAATTGATAACATTACCTGTTTCACATCAAGTGATTTGCCTAAACCAAAGATTTTTAGATGAAAGGATGCAGAATGACCATGGTTCTAACGGTATGATCTTGAACATTGGTCTGTTTCATAAAATCACAATCGACTATGTATTATTACTTGTGAAAAGTAGGGAACGCTCAGCGTTTTCCTGTTTGTAAACCTAAGATCTGGGGGGAATTGTTGACAGATTCATGGGCGCTACAAGGAATGAGTGCCTTGCGCAACCAGAGAGACACTTGCCAAGACACACGAGTTCAATCCAGGTGCCGGTCCCTGGAGCCTGGCCGCTCACAGGCACCAGACCTCTGCGCAGTCCTGAGGGACCCGCCCTGGACTCGTCACACGGTGACTCCTGAAATTCCCCCATCGAGCGGACTCTGAGCATATTTCAGACCAAATGCTTCTACTGGCCTGATTGCTTTCATTCCTCATTAGGTAACTCACATTTTCTTCCATTTTAGAAGCAGTTGGAAACATTTTAGCCATTTTTTAAAAGTAACACGAGTGTATCAGACAGTGTCTTTTTATTGTTGTTAACATCTACACTTGCTGCCCTTTGATGATTTCTGCTGTTTAAATCCCTGCATGGAAACATGTTCCCAAAGGTGCAAATTACAACGAAATGATACATTTTTGGATCATTTGTATCTTAACACTTTGTGGGTCCTCCCTCCCCCCTGGAAGGCATATTAATGAATTAAGTGGGAGTTAGTGATCTTAAAAAGCATATTTGTCAGTAAATTTCCAGCCGTTAAGAGGTGAATAGCTATGCTGTTGTCAGTTCAAAAGGAGGTCAGCCGTAAGCAGCAAGAAGTAGCTGCAAACTAGTAGATCTGGAGGAAGATGAACTCACTTAATTCTTATAACAAACCTCTGCAGCTGGAGGCAATGAAAACAGAGAGGTTGAGCAACTGACCCCAGATCACACAGCTATCATGCTGTGGGGTTCCTGAGCCAAATCTTGACCCCTGATGCCTGGGCTGAGTCTGACCCTGGCTGGGAGCTGGTCACCTCCCCAGGGTTACCCTCTGTGCTCTCAAATGTAAATGGGGGATTACAAAGCCAGGCTGTTGCAAGAATTCAATGAGGCAATTGTTTATTGTCAAATTCCTTGGCCGGTTTCCAGGGAGGGGGCGGGAGCTGCACATGTGTGTACGTGCGTGTCTGTGTTGCTCACGGGTCCTCGTCCCAGAACTGTCTGCCATATAGTAGAGGCTCAGTAAGTCCAGGGACAGTAAGTGGGTGGATGACGCGTGTACATGAGTCAATGTTAAAAATGTTTTTAAAGGTGTTCTTGGAACTTAACTTTGATCACTTTTTACTTTATGTTGCACATTATCACTTTCATCACTATGACCTGTGAATGTTTGTGTCCTCCTCCCCTATCGGAGTGGAAGGGACTGTAACTTACCAGTTTTCCTACTCACACAGAGAGGGCACGAGGTAAATACTGGCTGAATGCAAGTTAGTTTACGTGGGCTCCAGGGCACTTCCAGTCTTTGCCAGTTTGAAAGGGGTCAACGAAATGAACACTCTCTTTGCAGGCTTAATATCAGCACGAATTCTGGCCCGTGTATTCTGATCAGTTAGATGCACGTTCAGACTGCACTTTTCCCAAGTGCTGGAGATATCCAGGAGGAGCAGCCAGACCCGGCCGGAAGTCCCTGGCGGGTTCTGACCTGGTCCTGCAGGAGGGTGAGGGTGTGGTGAGCGCCGCAGAGGGCATGGATTGGGTCACATTGTATTTTATCTTCTTAAGTTTATTTATTTTTTAGACAGAGAGACAGACAGACAGACAGACAGAGCACAAATGTGGGAGGGGCAGGGAGAGACGGAGACCCAGAATCTGAAGCAGGTTCCAGGCTCTGAGCTATCAGCACAGAGCCCGACACGGGGCTCAAACCCACAAACTTCGAAATCATGACCTGAGCCCAAGTCAGATGTTGAACAGACTGAGCCCCCTAGGTGCCCCTGGGTCAAATTTTGGAAAGAAAGAATCAATTTGGAAGGATGATTTATGACTTCAGGGACGGAAGAGCAATCAGAAACGAACATGGATGACAAAACTGGGAAAATCATCCATTTACAGTTTCAGCCTCATCGACTACCCTCCTCCCACAACCGGGAGTGCAGGAGCAGGTGTAAACTGTCTTCCTTTCACTCTGCGTCTCGCTCAGATGCATTAGTGCACAGATTAAAGTCTCCTGTGTTACTTTTCGCCGTGTCAGTGAGTAAGGACACAAACACAGGGAAAGAGCAACTGGTCCTGTGATGTCGAGGGCTGCTATGAACTGGATAAAGCCGGCTCCAGACCTTGATTGGTCCAGCCTTGGCTCTTGGGGAGCCTCCGTCCTCAGCCCGAGAACACCTGACCTCCTCGCTTGCTCTTTGATTTCCTGGCCACGCAGGTTTGTGTGGAGCCCTGTGGCACCAGGCTGCAGTGCAGAGGCCTCTGTCTCCACCGAGAGTTAAAACAGGCCTGGCCTTTCGATTGATTTGCTGGAATGGATGCCTGGGTGCATGCACGGGTGTGCACGGGCGTGCATGTGGGGGGTGGGGAGAAGCCATGGGTTACCACGCGGTGGTCCTGGGCCCTGAGGTTGTGAGACCCCAGTGTCTATCACCCGGACACCCCGACACGGAGTCGGCACGTCTCATGATCAAAATGATGTTGACAAACTGGAAAGTACAAAGAAGAGAAGCAAAAATGATAAAAGAGCTGCGGTGATTGATTTATGAGGAGGAAGAGAGAGGACCATACATAATAGTGAACTGTGTTTTGTCTTTCTTACACCGCGCTCTGGGGGGGTTCTAAACAGGACCGTGGGAGGAAGAACTCAGAGGCAAAATATCTGGAGAACAATAAACACGCGAACGCTTAGGAGAAACTGAAAAGAGATGCAGTCAGAGGACATCATTTGGTTAGAGAAAACGGGCGCACGCCTCGTGTGGTCCCAGGATGCAGAAAAGAACACACCGCTGAGAGGGCTACTGCAGAAAACTGCCTTAGGTTACAGTGAGCGAGGGCTATCTGCATTGCAAAAGCCAGCTCCAAGCGAGACGCGGTGCGCATGAGCGCGGCTGCGCAGGGCGTGGGCCTGCCACCCGTGACTCTGAACACAGCGAGGCCCACGGTGCTCTCAGCAGACGGCCAGCGTGGGCGGCAATGGCGGTGGCCCGGAAGCGTTTTCCTTGCCCGTGCACTTGGCTCCACACTCTATTACGGAGGATAACTGTTTGGCAGCCTGACCCCTGGGAATAAAGTCAATATCAATCAGGGCCTGATATCTGCTCACATCAGGGAACAAAGAAGAGCCCTATTTACCTACGCAAGCGTGATGCGCAGGAGGCTAAGTGTATCAAACGGAAAGTTTATGATGCTTTGCAACCATTGATCATGATTTTCCTTCCCTGTCTTCCCAGACCCCTTCCTCTGAGTTGAGGTGGGCACACGCCGTCCCTTTCCCCACCAGGACCCACGCTTAGTGGTGACGCGGCCGAGTGGATGTCCTCGCAGCCAAGGAGGAAGTGCGTTTGTGCCGCTCCCTCTGCGACACAGAGGAATCGATTTCCAGCTCAATGCCTCCAGTGTGATCACCATGACGTTCGATCACATGTGTTTTAGGGTTAAAATGTTTGATTAGCAGGTGCAAGAGCATGTGTAGGGAGGTCACACATTTTTTTAAGACAGGAGAACGCACAGCATTCAAAAGGCTGCGTCACACCTCAGAGACTGAAGACGGACATGCTTTTCTGAAATTCATGATATTTTCACCCACCTACTAAAATAAAAACCTACTTCCTAAGGCACAATATCAGAGTGTGATAAAGAAGACTGAGGGAGGTCTGTTTTGTTCTCATGGTTAATGAACACAATCAGTAAACTTCTCTTTGATCAGCCCTTTATTTTTGGGTAATAATTACATTTTTGATTACGAGGAATATCATGATGGTGAGATCCCCAGTTAGCATCAATTGCATCCTCATTTTTACCAGAAGCCAAAATAAAATTTCATACTCTGAAGTGTTTTCCAGAAGCCTGTTTCATAGGGGAGTTTTCTCTCCTGGAAGAGCGGCAGAGCTGGCCCGGGGGCAGGCTCTGAGCCGGAGAAATGCCCACTCCACTTACCTCGGAAGTGGATTATAAGACTTCTTAGCGATTGCTTTACTTGGTTCATGGTGTTTCTCTATTTCTTTTTTTCCCTAGTTAATATTACAAAAGTGATTACAAATGTCTGCCCTGCTTTTCCGTTTACTTCCCTGGGATCTCCTTACTGTTCCTTCAGAGGTCAAGTGGGGAGCCTCCCTTCTCTCTGCCCATGCTGGTATTTCTAGACCGAGAGACCCTGTTTACCCCTGGCCGCCAGCCTGCTCCGTCAGTCTGGTCCACAACCCGGACATCGGGTCCCTATGTCACTTTCCTGAGCATGAGGCCATTTCCAAAAGAGTGGGTTTGGAATAGTATTCAATATTCTTCTGGCGTGAAAAATTGCAGAGAATACCCTCTTCAGTTTTTCTTTACCTGAGAGCAGTGAAAAGAAAAGTATTTGAGAATTTCTTCCAAACAAGATTTTTCTTAAGTATCACAAAATGACCCGAGACCATCATTCATCAGAGGGCCTTTGCCGGGAGCAAATCTCTCAGTTGAGGGGCAGGGGGACCAGGAGGCAGGGGTGAGGGCTGGGGTGACCGGTGGGAAGGGCGGGTGGAGAAGGGCGCAGGAGCCCACTGCCCGTGGAGGCCTCTTCTGTGCCACGTGTGCGTTTGCGGGGCGCACCCGACACGCCACACATTCCCGAGATGCCTCCTTACTTATGGCCACATCTCATCGAGACAGGGCCAGGGAGGCGGTTCCCGGAGGAGGCCGTCCACCTGGCAGAGGGGAGGCTGAACCCCTGCAGACGGAGGGGGGAGGCCCGCACAGCCTGGACGGACACACGCCTGTTAGACCAGAGGCGCCCGAGCCCGGCACCACCTCCTCTAGGCAGGGCGCACAGGGCCTAACCAACGCGCGCCCCGGCGGCTCGCACTGCGGTTCTCAGGGGAGCAGGTGCACCAGCGGAGGGTGGGGCTGGTCTCCGCCAGGGACAGCGGCCGGCCCCAGGGCTCCGAGCCTGCGGAGAAGGGCAGGGTCTGGGAGAGCGGGAAGCAGCCTGAACAAAGGCCCGCTCCCTCCCGGCAGAGGCTCGGCTTGGAGCGGGCGCCCCGGCCGCACCCGCGGAGCCCAGGGCAGCAGGGGGCGGCATTGTCAAAGGCCTGGCGGCCAGGCTGCGCGGGCGGGGACGCCGCTGCCTGCAGGAAGTTCTGCTTGTGGAGAGGACTTCGACCTTCAAGAATTTATTGTCACCTCCTGACTGCTCCTGTGACCGCGTCTAGTAATTAGTCACCAGGCACTTGGAGTTGACTTATGTGAAGGATTCCTTCCACTCTGTTTTTCCCGCATGACATCAACCTGGATTCCTGCGCCTGGAATGTACCAGAAGGTGGTCTTGGGATCTGAGAGGCAGCGCCAATCTCTCTCCTGCTTACAGTAAACAAAACCAAACCGGAAATGAATGGGGAGGGGCAGGGAGGAACGCCTGGGCAGAAAGCACGCAGTGTAATGCTTTCTCTCATTTTTTGTGGCCTGTATTTTATTTTATTTTTTATTTTTTAACGTTTATTTATTTTTAAGAAAGAGAGACAGAGACAGAGACAGAGTGTGAGCAAGAGAGGCACAGAGAGACTGAGAGACAGAGAGACAGAATCCGACTCAGGCTCCAGGCTCAGCTGCCAGCACAGAGGCCCACGCGGGCCTCGAACTCATGAACCACAGATCGTGACCTGAGCCGAAGTCGAGGCCTAAGGGACCGAGCCCCCAGGCGCCCCTCGTGTCCTCGCTTCTCCCTGAACGCCAAGGACAGGACGGGTCACCGGGGGTGCAGGAATGGTCCCCCTTCCTTCTGTTGCCGCGGTGAACGGGGTGAGAGGCAGGTGCGCCTCCTTCCCACGCGAGGCCGGCGGCTCCTGGGCGAGCAGCGGGCAGCGCCGCACGACTCGGGGAAGCAGGCCCGGGCCCTCGAGCCGAGCCACTCGCCCCCCGGGAGAGGACGGGCCGCTTTCTTCTCCAGCCTGACCCTGGGCTGGGAGCGAACGCGTCCCCGCAACGAGGCTCGGGCGCAGGCGTGCACACTCCCCTGCCGGGACCCAGGACTGCGGCCTCGGGCCTCCAGGTGCCGCGTCGCTCTCCCTGCCGCGCAGCCCAATTCGCCTTTAATTGTCCATTGTGCTTGTGACATAAAATGCTATTTATTTCCCCACTCGGTGTTGTTGCCCCCGCCGGTGCCCACGGGGCACACCTCCCGTCCCCCCGCCGGTGCCCACGGGGCACACCTCCCGTCCCCCCGCCGGTGCCCACGGGGTCACCTCCCGTCCCCCCGCCGGTGCCCACGGGGTCACCTCCCGTCCCCGCCGGTGCCCAGGGGCACACCTCGGGTCCCCGCCGGTGC